>NC_141612.1:40474118-40556618 GCF_047967505.1 Dipteris shenzhenensis
TAAGTGAAGCTGCTGTTGAAGCAGAAATTTGAGATGAAGGATTTGGAGAGCTGCGTTACTTCTTGGGCATTGAGGTTATTAGATCCCCGAGTGGATATGGCTGTTGCAAAGGCAATACGGTTTGCACATGCTGTCTAAATATGGGATGACAGGCTGTAAGCCTATCTCTGTTCCATTGGAGCAGAATGTGAAGCTCAATGCAGAGTCAGGTGAGCTTCTTGAAGATATTACTATGTACAGGCGCATAGTAGGTAGCTTGATTTACATGACTATAACCAGACCAGATTTGAGCTATGCTGTGGGGCTGGTGAGTCAGTTTATGCAGGCACCAAGGAAGCCACATTTGGATGCGGCTAGGCGCATACTGCGGTATGTGAAGTCCACATTGCATTATGGACTGTTTTATGAAGCTGGGTGTGCATTACAGGTACATGGATACACAGATGCTGACTGGGCTGGTAGTGTCTCAGACAGGAGATCTACTAGTGGTTTTATGTTTTCCCTTGGGAGTGGTGCCATCAGTTGGAGCAGCAAGAAGCAGCCAACAGTTGCCTTGTCGAGCACAGAGGCTGAGTACAGGGGTGCAACAATGGCTGCATGTGAGGTAGCTTGGTTACGGAAGCTACTTGGAGATATGGGACAGTCAATTCATGCAGCAGTTGTCATTCATTGTGACAACATTAGCAGCATCATGCTTGCTAATAACCCAGTTTATCATGCTAGAACGAAGCACATTGAGGTGCATTATCACTTTGTGAGAGAGAAGGTTCTAGCTGGTGAGATTGATCTTGTCTATGTCAGCACTGAGGAGCAGGTGGCTGATATTTTTACGAAGGCATTGGGTACCGAGAAGCTTCACAGATTTAGGAGCTTGCTTGGTGTACGTGAGATGGATTTGAGCTTGAGGGGGAGTGTTGAGATATCATATCTCCTGGATGACTATCATTTATGTCACCGTCTATGTTAGTTGTACTCGTGGTGTAGTTAGACTACCACGTATGTTTTTGGTTTGGGTTCACATATGAACCACGTATTCTAGGTTTTTGACATATAGGGTATTTCCCTCTTCTATTGTATTGTTGTTGTGTGCAAAAGTGAAGAAAGGCTTCACCCTCCAACCTTGTGTCCTCTCTCTTTTGTGTGTTGTGAAGAAAGCTGAACTTGAGTCTCCTATCTCTCTCCCTTATTCTTTACACCCCCTCCACCACCACCTCCCCCCTCCCCCTCTCCCCCTCCACCACCACCCCCCCCCTCCCCCTCTCCCCCTCGTTCTCTCTCCCTCCCCCTCTTTCACTCCCTCTCTCCTCTCTCCCCCTCGTTCTCTCTCCCACCCCCTCTCTCACTCCCTCTCTCCTCTCTCCCCTTCGTTCTCTCCCCCACCCCCTCTCTCACTCCCTCTCTCCTCTCTCCCCCTCGTTCTCACCCCACCCCCCTCTCCTCTCTCTCCCGCTTACCCCCTCCCCCTTACCCCCCTCTCCCCTCACTGCGACCCCACCCCCCCCCACCCCCCCCGCCCGCGGCGGCACTCCGCAGAGCCGCCGCCACCCCACGCCCCCCCGCCCACGCCACCCCCGCCCTGCCCCGCGCCCCCTGCCCGCGCCACTGTAAAGAATAAAGGAGAGAGATAGGAGACTCAAGTTCAGCTTTCTTCACAACACACAAAAGAGAGAGGACACAAGGTTGGAGGGTGAAGCCTTTCTTTCACTTTTGCACACAACAACAATACAATAGAAGAGGGAAATACCCTATATGTCAAAACCTAGAATGCGTGGTTCATATGTGAACCCAAACTAAAAACATACGTGGTAGTCTAACTACACCACGAGTACAACTAACATAGGCGGTGACATAAATGATAGTCATCCAGGAGATATATCGGGGGTAGAGCTTGATATCTCAACACTCCCCCTCAAGCTCAAATCCATCTCACGTACACCAAGCAAGCTCCTAAATCTGCGAAGCTTCTCGGTACCCAATGCCTTCGTAAAAATATCAGCCACCTGCTCCTCAGTGCTGACATAGACAAGATCAATCTCACCAGCTAGAACCTTCTCTCTCACAAAGTGATAATGCACCTCAATGTGCTTTGTTCTAGCATGATAAACTGGGTTATTAGCAAGCATGATGCTGCTAATGTTGTCACAATGAATGACAACTACTGCATGAATTGACTGTCCCATATTTGCAAGTAGCTTCCGTAACCAAGCTACCTCACATGCAGCCATTACTGCACCCCTGTACTCAGCCTCTGTGCTCGACAAGGCAACTGTTGGCTGCTTCTTGCTGCTCCAACTGATGGCACCACTCCCAAGGGAAAACATAAAACCACTAGTAGATCTCCTGTCTGAGACACTACCAGCCCAGTCAGCATCTGTGTATCCATGTACCTGTAATGCACACCCAGCTTCATAAAACAGTCCATAATGCAATGTGGACTTCACATACTGTAGTATGCGCCTAGCCGCATCCAAATGTGGCTTCCTCGGTGCTTGCATAAACTGACTCACCAGCCCCACAGCATAGCTCAAATCTGGTCTGGTTATAGTCATGTAAATCAAGCTACCTACTATGCGCCTGTACATAGTAATATCTTCAAGAAGCTCACGTGTCTCTGCATTGAGCTTCACATTCTACTCCAATGGAACAGAGATAGGCTTACAGCCTGTCATCCCATATTTGGACAGCATTTCCAAACCGTATTGCCTTTGCAACAGCCATATCCCACTCGGGGATCTAATAACCTCAATGCCCAAGAAGTAACGCAGCTCTCCCAAATCCTTCATCTCAAATTTCTGCTTCAACAGCAGCTTCACTTCATTAATGTCTGCATCACTATCACCTGTAATAATCAAGTCATCAACATAGATGACTATAAGCACAATCCCTCTGTTTGTCCTTTTCACATAAAGTGAAAAATTTGAATTGGAAATCTGAAATCCAATAGTGACAAGATATTGACCTATCTTGTCCTGACCATGCCCTCGGCGCCTGTTTTAAGCCATACAAGGCTTTGCGCAACCTGCATACAAAATCGGGGTGTAAATTATCCTTATAACCTTTTGGCTGCATCATATAAACCTCTTCCTGCAAATCACCATGCAAGAAGGCATTTTTCACATCCATCTGATGCAAAGACCATCTCTTTGCAGCAGCCATAGCAATTACTATTCTCACGGTTGCCATCCTTGCAACTGGGCTGAAAGTTTCCTCATAGTCAATGCCATATGTCTGCGCAAAACCTTTGGCAACCAATCTTGCCTTGTACCTGCTAACAGACCCATCAGCATTGTGCTTTACTTTGTAAACCCACTTGCAGCCAATAGCCTTCTTATCATGAGGCAAAGGCATCAAATCCCAAGTGTGGTTTGCATCCAAGGCAGCCATCTCTTCATCCATAGCTGCTTCCCAATTTTTATGCCCTGCTGCATCCTCAAAACATGTGGGCTCTGGCTCCTCTAGAACCTTGACCATATAAGCATAGTGATGTGCTGTATACCCATCATATCTCAGCCTGTCAACTGGATACTAAATACGAGTGGACCTCCGTACAACTGGATCAGTTGCAGGAGTCTTTAAATCATGCCTGCTTTTCCTTGCACCAGGTGTAACAACAGAAGGAATCCCAAGTTCCTCATCAAGGCTCATTTCAGAGCCGCTTGACTCTCCATCAACATGAGAGCTACCAGCAGACACATCAAACACTGGAGCATGGTCTACTTTTTCTTTTCCCTTATGTGATACCTGCACAACACTATCAGGGCTGCCATGTGACGATTCACTAGATCTCAATCTCCCTGTCCATGCATTAGATCCACTAGTAGAGGACTCTCTGGGTCCATTCAAGGCTTGAGATTGCTGCTCTGGATTTATTGCAGCATTCCCATTTCATGCATCTGCATCTCCTACCATAACAGTTGGTGCATACCAGCTGCTCATTTCATCAAAAACAACATCTCTGCTCACTTGCATTTTGCGGGTGGAAGGGTTATAACAACGATACCATTTCTGGTGCAGAGCATATCCAATAAAGATGCATTTTTCTGCCTTTGGATCCAGCTTTGTTCTCTTCTCATCAGGAACATGAACATAAGCTATGCAACCAAATACCTTCAAGTGAGAAATATCTGGTTTTTGGCCTGTATACATTTCTTCAGGCGTCATGCCATGGACAGCTGCAGTGGAGGTTCTGTTCATAATATAACAATAGTTGCTACTGCTTCAGCCCAAAAATAATCAGGCATGTTTTTCTCATTTAGGATCGCCCATCCTACTTCTGCAATATGCCTGTTCTTCCTTTCTGCAACCCCATTCTGCTGAGGGGTAGACCTGCATGAGTACTTCCTTTGAATTCCCTGTTCTTTCAGATATTCACAAAATTCTTCTGAAAAGTACTCTCCCCCTCCATCAGATCTTAGCACTTTAATATGCACACCTTTCTCTTTTTCAACCATGGCCTTAAAAGCCTTGAAATGGCTGAACACTTCACTTTTGTGCTTCATAAAATAAATCCACACCTTCCTAGTGTAGTCATCAATAAACGTCACATAATAATGGCATCCACCAATAGAAGCAGTTTTGGTTGTCCAAACATCTGAATGGATCACTTCCAAAGGTCTTCTGCTCACCTTAGCATTTTTGGGAAATGCATGTCTGGCCTGCTTACCCATTTGGCATGCTTCACATACCTTTTGCATTCCCTCAACTCTGAATTTAGGCAAACCTGCAACAATGTTTTTCGTTTGCATAGATTTCAGCCTTTGTATATTCACGTGCCCAATGCGCTTGTGCCATATCTCAATATCTGCAATGACACCTCTCCCATGCGCAAACATAGCAGCTTTCACCTCAGGCATATCAACATCCAAGGTGAACATTCTGCCATTTTTGTTGCCTTTCGCAACCAAGCGGCACTTATTTTTCAAGTCCTCAACAAAGCATCCATCAGGATTAAATCTAACCTGCAGACCTTGCTCAACCATCTGGCCAACTGAAACCAGGTTCTTAGTGATTTTTGGAACATGAAGTACATCTGCCAAGTACTTCGTTTTGCCATCCTGCATAGCCAATGGCACTTTACCAACCTGCGTAATTGGGTGCGCAGTATCATCACCTGTTTCAACATAACCTGGCTTATCCAAATTTCTAACATCATGAAACCACTCACCATGACTGGTCATGTGGTTAGAGGCACCTGAATCAACATACCAAACATCATTGCAAGCTGCAGCATCTCCTGACATGGAGTTAACCATATGTTGCATCACAAAAAGGTGCTCATTTCTATCGTCACCATGCCCACTTGATGATGCATAGTTGCTTTGCTGCAACTTCCCACTTTTGATGTCATTCTGCTTTTTATAGCATGTATTCTCCTTGTGTCCAGGCTTTCCACAATAATAGCATTCTGTGCTGCTATTTACTTGCTGGTTCCTTTGCCATGAACCACGGCCTCTTTGGCTCCCCCTGCCTCTAGAACTACCACGTCCTCCTCCATAGGACTGGTTTTCCTGTTGTTGCTGTTGGTTCTGATTTCCTACACGGCCACCAAAACGGCCTCTTCCTCTACCCCTGCCTCTACCTGTATTCGAGTAGAAAGCAGTCTCTTGAGAAGTTGAGGTGGCTGAACCACCATTCCTTTGCTCTTCACTCAGCAAGAGAGCAATAAGTTCCTGAAAATCAGGAAATGTTTCACGGACTCCAATGGATGTCCGAAACTGTGCATAATCTTTCCCAAGACCATTCAAGGTCACGGACACTAAGTCCTCATCATCAACAGGTGCTCTAATGGAGGCAAGAGAATCTGCAAGGCCTTTCACCTTCAAGGAATACTCATTTATATTCATATTTTTCCTTTGCACATTGTGCAACTCCTGCTTTAGCTGCATCTTTCGTGCTTTGGTATTTGTGGTATACAGCTTCACCAATGTATCCCATGCCTCCTTAGGTGTCTCTACATCCTGTATATGCACAATCATAGAATCTGAAATGCTAACAGACAGCCAATACAAGCATTTTCTGGCTTTTTTATGCCATTCTTTAAAGGCCTTCAATTCAGCAGGAGTGGGAGCAGTACCCAAAACTGGTTCTGCAGTTTCACCACTGATGTAATCCCAAACTCCCTTTCCCATAAGGAAGTTTGTCATCCTGAACTTCCATGCTTGGAAGTTGTTCTTGTCAAGCTTCTCACTGACAATGGTAGACAGATTCTCAGACATTTTACAAATCACGAATTGCAACAGCAACCTGTAAACACAGCAAATGCCTCACAAGGGCAAATAGCAAAACTTCTGCAAAAAGCCTCACAGGGGCAGATCTGCAACACTGACGAAAGTGCTATTTCACCACACAGTCACTTCCTAGTGACGATTTTGCATCAACTGGCAACAGGCATGAATCTGCAACTCCCAATATCTCTGCACACAGGCATACGATGCAATTTCTCCGGCACCTTTCCACCGACTAGCTGCGCAGTGGTCGCACAGCGAAAAACAGGGCCTTTTTCTGAGTGCCTACGAAGAACTTGCGCCTTCAAAACGGGCCCCGAAACGGCCTCAAATCAAAAAAATAAAGTCACCAAGGGCTTCGCCCTTGCTCGTAGCATATACTGCGCTCTCGCCACACCGCGAAGGGCCTCTCAATCTGAAACAGTGCACTCCTGCACTTCTGGTTGTGCTACCTGCAGAGATTGGCTCCCAAACTCGAAATAGGAAAGCAACACTGGTCCTCTTACCAGGACACCACAAACTTGGCTTGCTTTCTTGAGCTCCTTACCACGAACAAGGCTCTGATACCATGTAAAGAATAAGGGAGAGAGATAGGAGACTCAAGTTCAGCTTTCTTCACAACACACAAAAGAGAGAGGACACAAGGTTGGAGGGTGAAGCCTTTCTTCACTTTTGCACACAACAACAATACAATAGAAGAGGGAAATACCCTATATGTCAAAACCTAGAATACGTGGTTCATATGTGAACCCAAACTAAAAACATACGTGGTAGTCTAACTACACACCACGAGTACAACTAACATAGGCGGTGACATAAATGATAGTCATCCAGGAGATATATCGGGGGTAGAGCTTGATATCTCAACAGCCACCCCCGCCCCGCCCCACAACCCCCCGCCTGCGCCACCCCCACCCCGCCCGTGGCGGCGCTCCGCAGAGCCGCCGCCGCCACCCCGTGCCCCCCCTCCCGCGCCACCCCCGCCCCGCCCCGCGCCCCCCCTCCCGCAGAGCCGCAGAGCCGCCGCCCCGTGCCCCCCCTCCCGCGCCACCCCCGCCCCGCCCCGCGCCCCCCGCCCGTGCCACCCCTGCCCCGCCCCGCACACCCCCGCCCGTGCCCCCCGCCCATGCCACCCCCACCCGCAGCCCCGCGCACCCCCCTCGCAACAACTCCTTACCCCCTCTCACCACCCCTCGTCCCCCCGCACACCCCCTCGCCCTCCCCAACCCCTTACCCCCTCGCCACCCCTCGTCCCCCCGCGCACCCCCTTGCCCTCCCCAACCCCTTACCCCCTCGCCACCCCCCGTCCTCCCCCGCGCAACCCCCCCCTCACCCCCCACGCAACCCGCGAAACCCCCCCCCTTCCCCCCCGCGCCAACCCCCCCCCCCCCGGGGCGCCGCCGTCGGGCAGCCCCCACACTCAAAAAAAAAAAAACACACAAACTAAACCTAACCTAAAATTAACTCTAGGGTTAGTTTAACCATAGTTAGGTTACTACTAACTACAATTAGGTTAGGTTAGTTAACCCTAGGTTAGTTAGTTAACCTCAGTTAGATTAGCTACGTAGGTTTGGTTAGTAGTAACTGCGGTTAGGTTAGTTTAGTTAACCCTCAGTTAGGTTAGACTAACTCTTCAGTTAGTATCTAACTACAGTTAGTTAAACCTCCCAGTTACAATAACTGGGAGGATCTAGGTTAGTTTCCCTAACTAGAGCCACTTGGTTTCAACCCCTCGGTTGGACTTACAGTCCATTCACACCACCATTAGGACCCCCCCAAACGCCAAATTTACCCCTCCTTTAACCCCTCGAAACTCATCCGTTTGGGACCCAAATTGAACCCCGTTTGAACCCATATTTCACACACGGAAACACCACGTTACGGGGTATTTTTCCAGCCCATTGCACACCATTTTGGCATCCCTAGCACACGTTCATTTGTGCCCCCGTGTGGGCCTCATTTTGCATTAATTCACTTGTATTTTCACGCCGTGACCTCCGATTAACGATCCGTCTGCACCGGCACATTTCCCTACACACGTAGGACAATCCTAGGCACATTATTAACATGACGGTCCCTACACTAACTAACATCACTCTAACTCTCCTAACAACACCACCTCCACACCCACACTTGGGGTAGCGATACCCTTGGCAAATCACGCACCATCTGCATGCAGTTACGTTCCGGCCAACAACTTCGACTCCAATGCTCGCCCCATCCGCAACTAACTCCACTGCAACAACCATCCCCGCCAATCCTCTACCTCGAATCCCCCCCTGAGATTCAACAACTTCCTTTAACTCCTCCACGCCCCAACATGGCTGGACGTCGTCCTGAGCATGATGGGGACATCGAGATCGATGCCAAGGCTGACAACTTCTTCAATCGACGAAATCACAACAATCACGGCCGACGCCCCTTGGGAAAACTGGAACTTCCCAAATATAATGGTAGGGGAGACCCAGCTCGCTTCCTCCAGCATTTTGATGCCGCATGTCGAGCAGGTGGTGATCAATCCCATGAAACTAAGGTGGCTTGGTTTCTAATGGCCTTAACTGATGAGGCGTTAGAATGGTACCTCGACCTTCTTGTGGAAGAACGTGCCACATGGGACCTACTTCAAACCGAATTCAAACGTCGCTTTCAAACGGAGAGGCTACAAGATGATCCCGCTCTCCAACTTAGCAAGATCGAACAAGGCCGGAGGGAAGATGTACGCACATACCTGGGAAAGATGAAGAGATTGATCGCCAAATGTGACCCACACCCAGATGCAAAGTACCTCACGGCATGGTTCATAGCAGGTCTACGAAAGAAAATCCGCAAGGATATGAAAAAGATAAGTAGCTATGAAACATTCAGTGCTGCTCATGCGGCAGCCATTGACATCGAAGATGGCATGACAGATTCAGACACTAGCAGTGATGATGCCAGATCAAATACACGAGATCAGCGCTCGAAAAAAGGTAAATCAAAGGACACTGCCGAAACATCCAATGAAGATTGCCTCGAGGCCATGACCTTGAAGCTGAAAGAAGATATGATGCAGGCCATGGATCAAAAACTTCACTTGTCTCAGCCACCAACTCAAACATATCCACGGCGAGAAAATGTCGGTGCCCACACTGCTTGGCAAATCATACAGCAAATGAATGCCCAGTCCTAAGAGCAAGGATCACTGCACAAGCAAATCCACCGCCACGGTTGTGGTGCCATATCTGTGTCATCGGCGGCCATGATGAGACCAGTTGCATCTTCAACATGCGCAACAATCTGCCTCGACCACCACAATACCAAGCGGCACCCATGCCAATATACAGGCAACCGGCACTTGCACAAGCGCCCCCAGCTCCGAGACTAAATCCTGTTCCCGTTCGGACACAAGTCCCACAACTACTCAGTAATCCGAATACACGACCGTATCCAAGAGCACCAAATCCAGCTCCTCAGGCAGTTCCCATACATCAATTACAAGCCGAAGAAGTAGACTCACTATTTGAGTATGAAGCAGAGTACCCAATGTACTATGTAGAAGGTGCAGAGGGTCTAATACCAGTCTATGCAAATCAAGTGCGACCCAACACATTTTGCGCACCAATCAAGTGTTACGGTTGTGGAGAAAATCATAGAATCGCAGAGTGCCCTCATCGCGGTAGCCCAGCCACTTTCCAACCACTCTGCAGAGATTGTGGCATAGGACATGCCTGTATGGATTGTCCCATGAAAAATAAGGTCCCAGAACAAACAGAGGTTAAGCCTGACATCCCCATTGGCATCATTGGGGTGGACCATCAAAGTCTGGGTCCGGCAAGTCTAAGGTCACAACCTATCAATGTAATTACACGCCAACAGAAAGCGGCCACCAAGGACCCTATCATTCCAATCCAACCGAAGCGACTTCTGAGAAAGAAAGCACAAGTGCCTCCACCTCCGCCAAGCAATGAGCAGCCAAGCTCATCCACATCAACTCCCGAGCCTCGAATAAAAGAAGCTCCATTCCCGAATGCAGAGGTGGAGAAGGCTCGTTTTCAGGCACTTCAGCAATGGGTCCAAAATGAACAAGCTCAATTTGAGGCTCAGAAACAAGCTCAAGACCCACTCCATGACTTGGCCCCACAAAGTATTGATACTGTACTCGAGCATTTGTTCCAACAACAGACTCCACAACAGAATGTACCGCCATGTCAACTTGAAGGAGCTGCATCTCTAGCATCCTGAGTTGCCATGTGTCCATCCCCATCGGAATCCTCTTACAAAATTGTCCCAATCTCTGGGAGAGTTTCAAAGGATGGATTGAACTCGCAAATCCCCCTCCACCTATGAATGACATTGATGATATCCCTGTGCGGATGGGTGAGAAAGATGACATACGCAACATCACTGTGCCTTTGATCCACAAGGCCTATAATGAAATCCAAGCCATAGTGGATGGTGGAGCAGGTGTCAATGTCCTATCAAAGGAGCTTTACGAAGAATGGGGTCTCCCACCAATGCAAAAGGCTAATTTCAACATACGCCTTGCCGATGATTCACGGGCTAAACCCTTGGGAATAGTGAATGGCGTGTCCACAAAGATCGCAGGAGTCCGCCGCTTTTCCCTTCAATTCACAATCTTGGATCTCCCCAAAAAATCCTATCAAATCTTACTGGGACGTCCTTGGTTACGGGAAGCATCAGTCCTCCATGACTGGGGAACGGATAGATTGACAATCCAGAATCGAGACACTGCAGTCAGGGTGAATGTGGGGACAGGAGTTATTAAACCAATTATTCCTAGAGCATTGGATGACACATCTTCCACGACAATCTCGAGCAAATCAGATCCCTTGCAACAGCATGCCATAGCAGGTGACTCACAAAGCAATGTCAATAACTGGATACAAACATTGGCAACCATCGACAATTGCCATTCATTAGACCCCATCTTCTCACAGATAGATGTTAACGCACTACAGGTCGATCCTCCACCGACACATGAAGAACAAATCGATCTAGAGATGCCTTTCTTTATGGCTGACCTCGAATGGGATAATGAACCTGAAGAAGGTACCCATACCAATGATGACTCAGATTTTCCTTGGGACCTTGAAACAGAGGCTGCGAATGCTGCAATTGAAGATCAAATCTTTGATAATGACCTAGCCATTCTGCATGCCCTAATGGCAGTTGAGCTCCCAAAAGTTGAACCTCCACAGTTGCATAACAGCAGACGAGATCCCGCAAGAAAGCTGCAGGAGGAAATCGCAGAAGAGCCAAGGCCGAGCACTTCAATGAATTCGAACGAGTCCAAACACGGATTGTGGAATTGTATCTTGCAAAGGCAGTCCCCTCAAAGTCAAAACCACCACCTCTTGAATGGTCCCCTGAGGGACTGGAAGAAGTATGTGCAGCACATGAACCCTTACTTGGAAACACCTTACCAGTGGAAAAGTTACCCCACAGTTCCCAACGTAAGAAGTTTCAAAAATATAAGCCACATGTGCGGATGAAGATCGATCAAGAGACTTCAGAAAAAGAAAGGAAGAAGAGCCTAACAAATTACTAAATGCAACTATGCCACCCAGTACTCATGACACATCTCAGGCTAGTTCAACCCCATCAGAGGCCGACAGTGCCAGAATACTTTAAGAATTATACAAGTGGCAGTGCACCAATAGCAATGCCAAGACCAATCAGAGAATCTAAAGTTCAAGAAACCGATAGCATTGGAGAAACTCCAATCTATGAGGGACCGACAAAAACACGCACAATAAACCTCGCCCTTGAAGGGGAGGAAGAAAAGTTGGTTTTCATTGGGAAACAGCTCCGTCAAGAAGATGAAATCAAACTCAAAGACCTCCTAATGGAATACCGTGACTGCCTAGCATGGTCATACAAAGAGATGAAAGGAATTTCACCAGAAGTGGCAGTTCACACGATCCCTATAAGGGAAGGTGCTCGCCCTAAGGTATGTTGAGATATCGAGCTCCACTCGCGATATGCCAGGGTGACTGTTGTGCATTTATGTCACCGACCTGTTAGCTGGAGATGCGGTTGGTACACCGCCCACGAATAATAGCTGGATGACAGCTATCCTTATCTACTCTAGTTTGTGGCTCAGTTAGTATGCCACCTTAGTTAGTTGAGTTTGGTTTGAGACCCACATATAGGGTTCTTCTATTTCTTTGTACTAGAGTTCTTTTGGCTTTCACAACTAAGAAGAGGAAAACTGTTTTCAGCCTCCACCTTTGTGTGTATTCCCCCATTGTGATTGTGAGAAAGCCTCAAGTGAGACTCCTTCCCTCTCTCCCACAATCTTCACATGGTATCAGAGCCTTGTTCGTGGTAAGGAGCTCAAGAAAGCAAGCCAAGTTCGTGGTGTCCTAGTAAGAGGACCAGTGTTGCTTTCCTCTATTTCGAGTTTGGGAGCAAATCTCTACAGGTAGCATAGCCAGAAGTGCAGGAGTGCACTGTTTCAGATTGAGACACCCTTCGCGGTGTGGCGAGAGCGCAGTATATGCTATGGGAGTGGGCGAAGTCCTCAGTGACTTTATTTTTCTGATTTGAGGCCGTTTCCGTTTTGAAGGCGGAAGTTCTTCGCAGGCACTCAGAAAAAGGCCTTGTTTTTGGCTGTGCGACCACTGCGCGGCTAGTTGGTGGAAAGGTGCTGCAGAAATTGCATTGTATGCCTATGTGCAGAGATATTGGGAGTTACAGATTCATGCCTGTTGCCTGTTGATGCAAAATCGTCACTAGGAAGCGACTGTGTGGTGAAATACCACTTTCGTCAGTTTTGCAGATCTGCCCGTGTGAGGCAAAAAGCTGTGTTTTTTGCAGTGACAGAATATTTTGCAGTGTTCTATAATGGCATCTGATTCTCTTTCACATATTGTCACTGAAAAGCTTGACAAGAACAACTTCCAGGCATGGAAGTTTAGAATGACGAATTTCTGGATGGGAAAAGGCTATTGGGAATTCATTACAGGAAATGAAGAAGAACCTGTTCTTCCTAATGTTCCTAGTCAACAAGAAATGCAGGCATTCAAAGGATGGCATGAGAGAGCCAGGAAAGTTATGTACTGGCTGTCTATCAGTATTTAGGACTCCATGATTGTGCATATTCAGGATGCAAATATGCCAAAGGAGGCATGGGATACTTTGGCAAAAATGTATAGCACAAATACGCAAGCCAGGAAAATACAACTCAAATAGGAGTTGCACAATATGCAGAGAGAAAATTTGAGCATAAATGACTACCACATGAAAGTGAAGAAAATTGCAGATGCACTTGCTTCCATTGGGTCGCCAGTGGATGATGACGATTTGGTTTCTGTGACCTTGAATGGTCTAGGAAAGGATTATGCATAGTTCCGGACATCCATTGCCGTCCGTGAAAACTTTCCTGATTTTGAGGAGTTGATTGCTCTTCTAATTTCTGAAGAGCAGAGAAATGGGGGTGCATCTTCTTCAGCAGGAACTTCAAAAGAAACTGTCTTCTACTCAATAATGCTGGCAGAGGTAGAGGCAGAGGTAGAGGAGGCCGATCTGCAGGCCGTGGTAGAAATCAGAATATGCAGCAAACGCAAGAAAACCAGTCCTATGCAGGAGGACGTGGGAACTCTAGAGGCAGGGGGAGCCAAAGAGGCCGTGGTGGATGGCAGAGAGGCCAAAATGCAAACAGCAATATTGAATGCTACTATTGTGGCAAAATGGGTCATATGGCTAAGGACTGCTATAAAAAGTAGAATGACATTATGAATGGAAAATTGCAGTAAGGCAATTATGCATCCTCTAGTAGACAGGGTGATGACAGAAATGAGCATTTGTTTATGGTGCAGCATATGACAAATTCTGTAACAAGTGCAGAAGAAAGCAATGATGTGTGGTATGTTGACTCGGGTGCATCAAACCACATGACAGGTCACGCTGAATGGATGCAAGATGCAAGAAAAATGGAAAAACCAGGATTTGTGGAGACTGGTGATGATACTGCACATCCTATTGTGCAGATTGGCAAAATTCCTTTGTCTATGCAGGATGGGAAAAAGAAATACTTGTCTGATGTATTTCATGTCCCGAACATCACCAAGAACCTAGTTTCTGTTGGTCAGATGGTTGAGCAGGGCTTGCAGGTCAGATTTAATCCTCATGGATGCTTTGTTGAGGATATGAAAAATAATGGTCGCTTGATAGCAAAAGGAAAGAAGAAGGGCAGGATGTTTACGTTGAATGCAGACATGCCTGAATTGAGTGCAGCAATGTTTGCACATGGGACCGGTGTAGTTGCAGATATTGATATCTGGAACAAACGCATTGGTCATGTTAATATACAGTGACTTAAATCAATGCAAGCCCAAAATATTGTTGCAGGATTGCCAAAACTCAAGGTTGCAGAAATGCACAAGATTTGTGAAGCCTGTCAATTTGGGAAACAGGCAAGGAAACCTTTTCCTAGGCATGTTCAAGAGAGTAAAAAACCATTGGAATTAATCCACTCTGATGTGTGGACTACAAAAGCTGCATCTATTGGAGGCTGTCACTATTTTGTCACATTTATTGATGACTTCAGCAGAAAACTGTGGGTGTATTTTATGAAAAAAAAAAGTGAAGTGTTTGGGCACTTCAAAGCTTTCAAAGCTATGGTTGAAAAAGAAACAGGCCTGCAAATAAAATGCCTAAGGTCAGATGGAGGGGGAGAGTACCTCTCAAATGAGTTTGCAAGGTTCCTGCAGGAGCATGGTATAAAGCAGCAATATTCATGCAGTCATACCCCACAGCAAAATGGAATTGCAGAAAGAAAAAATAGGCATATTGGAGAGGTGTCTCGGGCTATGCTAAATGAAAAAGATCTACCAGATTATTATTGGGCTGAAGCAGTTGCTACAGCAGTCTATATAATGAACAGGACTCCCACTACAGCAATACATGGCATGACGCCAGAGGAGATGTATACTGGTAGGAAACCAGATATTTCTCATTTGAAGATTTTTGGTTGCATTGCTTATGTCCATGTGCCAGATGAGTTGAGGTCCAAGTTGGATCCAAAAGCTGAGAAGTGCATCTTTATTGGTTATTCTCTGCAGCAGAAAGGGTATAGATGCTATAACCCTTCTACATGTAAGTTCACAGTGAGCAGAGATGTTGTTTTTGATGAGATGAGCAGCTGGTATAAACCAGTAAATGTGATGATTGATGTAGATGCACAAAATGGTAATGCTGCACAGAATGCACAGTAGCAATCACAAAATATCAGTGGACCTGGAGTGTCCTCTACCAGTGGTTCACATACTTCGCCATGGACAAGCAGATTGAGATCAGGAGAATCCCCTCAAAGCAATGCAGATAGTGGTACACAGGTATCATGAAAAGGAAAAGAGAAGGTAGATCAGCCCATGTTTGATGTGAATGCAGGTCACTCTTATGTGGATGGTGAATCCAGTGGCTCAGAACAGAGCATTGATGATGAGTTGTGGGTATTCCTTCTGTTGTTACACCTGGAGTAAGGAAGACCAGGGATGTTTTGAGAGCACCTGGAAGTGAGCCTATTTTGCGCAGGTCTACCAGGGTTAGGTATCCTGTGGATAGGCTGAAATATGATGGATTTACAGCCATTCACTATGCCTATATGATCAAAGTGATACGGAACCAGAACCCACTTCTTTTGAGCAAGCCATGGCAAATGAAAAATGGGAGAAAGCCATGGATGAAGAAATGGATGCCTTGGATGCTAATGCTACATGGGAATTGGTGCCTTTGCCTAAAGGCAAGAATGCAATTTGCTGTAAGTGGGTTTATAAGATCAAGCACAATGCAGATGGTTCTGTGAATAGATACAAGGCAAGATTAGTTGTCAAGGGGTATGCACAGACATATGGCATTGATTATGAAGAAACTTTCAGCCCGGTTGCAAGGATGGCAACCGTAAGAGTAGCCATTGCTATGGCTGCATCAAAGGGATGGTCTTTACATCAGATGGATGTAAAGAATGCCTTCTTGCATGGTGATTTGCAAGAAGAGGTCTTTATGGAGCAGCCAGCAGGTTATGTTCATGCTATTCATCCTGAGTTTGTTTGTAGGTTGAAGAAAGCCTTGTATGGCTTGAAGCAAGCACCTAGAGCATGGTCTGACAAGATAGGACAGTATCTTGTCACTATTGGCTTTCAGATTTCCAAGGCAGATTTCTCACTCTATGTGAGAAAAACAGAGAAAGGGATTATGCTGCTGGTCATTTATGTTGATGATTTGATCATCACAGGTGATAGTGATGAAGATATCCTTCATGTGAAAATGCTATTGAGGCAGAAGTTTGAGATGAAGGATTTGGGAGAGCTGCGTTATTTCTTGGGCATTGAGGTGATTAGATCACCAAGTGGGATACAGCTCTTGCAGAGGCAGTATGGATTGGACATGCTGTGTCCAAATATGGGATGACAGGCTGTAAGCCTATTTCAGTTCCTTTGGAGTAGAATGTGAAGCTGAGCACAGATGCAGGTGAGCTTCTGGAAGACCCTACTATGTACAGACGCATAGTAGGAAGTTTGATTTACATGACTATTACCAGGCCAGATTTGAGCTATGCTGTTGGGTTGGTAAGTCAGTTTATGCAGGCTCCAAGGAAACCGCATTTGGATGCGGCTAGACGCATACTCAGGTATGTGAAGTCCACATTGCAGTATGGACTATTTTATGAGGCTGGGGTTCAGATACAGTTGCATGGATACACTGATGCTGATTGGGCTGGTAGCATTTCTGATAGACGATCTACCAGTGGATATGTGTTCTCTTTTGGGAGTGCTGCAGTCACTTGGAGCAGCAAGAAACAGCCTACAGTTGCCTTGTCGAGCACAGAGGCTGAGTACAGGGGTGCAGCAATGGCTGCATGTGAGGTAGCTTGGTTGCATAAGCTACTCTATGATATGCATCAGTCTACAGATGGGCCAGTTGTCATTTATTGTGACAACATGAGTAGTATAGATTTGGAAGAACCCAGTCTTTCATGCCAGAACAAAGCACATTGAGGTGCATTATCACTATGTGCGGGAGAAGGTTTTACTAGGTCTCATTGATCTAGTTTATGTCAGCACAGAGGATCAGGTAGCTGACATCTTCACGAAAGCAATGGGCGCAGAGAAGCTGCGCAAGTTCAGAGACCTGCTTGGTGTGCAGGAATTGGGATTGAGCTCGAGGGGGAGTGTTGAGATATTGAGCTCCACTCGCGATATGCCAGGGTGACTGTTGTGCATTTATGTCACCGACCTATTAGCTGGAGATGTGGTTGGTACACCGCCCATGAATAATAGCTGGATGACAGCTATCCTTATATACTCTAGTTTGCGGCTCAGTTAGTATGCCACCTTAGTTAGTTGAGTTTGGTTTGAGACCCACATATAGGGTTCTTCTATTTCTTTGTACTAGAGTTCTTTTGGCTTTCACAACTAAGAAGAGGAAAACAGTTTTCAGCCTCCACCTTTGTGTGTATTCCCCCATTGTGATTGTGAGAAAGCCTCAAGTGAGACTCCTTCCCTCTCTCCCACAATCTTTACAAGGTATGTGGACCTTATCGCACAAATCCTAAATATGGCACCATGGTCTATGACGAGCTGGAAAAACTCCTAGATGCCGGATTCATCTACGAGATAGAGCACACTGATTGGGTTTCACCCATTGTCATTGTGCCTAAACGCAACAAGAAGCTCAGAATATGCGTAAACTTGAAAAATGTGAATGCCGCCACAATTAGGGATCACTACCCCCTACCCTTAACAGAAACAGTGTTGGAAATAAGCCCGTATGTCACCATCCATGTCCCTTTTGGCTACTTTTGCCATGTGTCCCATCAAAAGATGCCCAAGACTTTTAAAATATTGAGAAAGTCAAGAGTCTCCCCACATGGAGCCCATAGGGACCCTCTCTTTTCCATATGTCCACATCCTCCTTAATCCACATGGGAATTCTAGAAGGATTCCTCGACTCCACACTCCTCCACATGCCTTCCACACGCTTGGCATGTGGCCTCTCTTATATTATTGGAACACATGGACATGAGCCCACCTCTTTATATGACTCAGTCTTCCTATTTTCTAAAAACCCCGTAATATCCCATACGCAAATAACTCTCACCCCATACCAAGGTATTTATAATTCATACCTATGGTATTTACAATGATCCATTCCACTCATCCTCTCGATCCCATACAATATCTTAGAAAATAGAAATAAGTGAGAGCCGCTACGCTATCACTTGATACTCAAACTCTTATTAAACATAGAGAAAAACAATACCAATGCCAAATTAAAAATATCAATTTTTGGCATCACATCTTTCCCCCCAGCAGATTCTCTCTAGTGATAGAGAGGGTTTGCTGGCCCTCCAGGTGGTCGAGCATAGAAGAATTTAAGGGGATACTCATTGGTGCATCCAGGTATCACCATGCTGTCAACATCCTCAAGTTGATAGGTTCCATTGGTGACATTCATATACATCCTTATGGAGGCGTGGCCAAAAGTAACCAATCTCTACTTCTATTGTGAAGTTAACCCTCAAGGAAACATGCCTTCTTTCACATATTGCTAAACATCTTGTAGTTCTGGCCATCCAGTGTCTACCAAAGGAACCACCCCCCAGTCTTGTACTACAATGGCTTGAGTAGCCAACTCATTTGCCCTTTGATTTTCTTTTCTGTTTATGTGAGCAAACTTGTAAAAATCAAATTGACTATATAGTGCTATAGCCTTTTAATTAAGTCTTTCAAATGAGGACTTCTTGTCTTGTAATGCCCTTGCATTTGCTTTATAATAAGCTAAGAATCTCCTCTTACTTCCAATTCTTTAAATTGACTTTGAAGACAACCCTCTAAACCAAGAATCAAAGCATTATACTCAGCTGCATTGTTAGTTGTGATACCTGGAAGCTCTTGTCCTCTTGCCCATCCCTCTTGACCTTTAGAATTCATCAAGACTATCCCTTCGGCTCCTTGTTGGCATGAAGGACTAAAAGCCCAATCAAAATACAAAACAAGAGCTGTTGGTGGTGTATCCCTTTCATCTTTAATGTTCTCCTTACATTTCTTTTCTTCTCCTAGATCCTCCCGTCTTATGAGCAAATCTGCCATAGTGGACCTAGTGGTATTTTCAGTGACAAAAGAGAAAGGGAACTCTTGAAGCTCTAACAACCATTTTGCAAATCTCCCCCTAGGATTAGGCTTGCAAGCTAGATATGCTAATACAGACTGAGCGGTATGAAAGAAAAATGGATGAGGTAATAAATAGGAGCAAAACTTTCTAACTAAAAACACCAAAGAGAGGGCTTGCTGCTCCATTTCTTCATACCTTGTTTCCACCTCTGTAAGTTGTCGGTTGGAATAATAGATGGGTTGCATTCTACATGCCTCTCCTTTTTGTAGCAATACAACACTAACTAAATGCAAAGATACACTCGGATTTACATAAAATTCTTGAGACCACCAATTAGAGGGATTCAATATTGGGCCCTGACTCATGGCCTTCTTAAGTTGCTGAAAAGACTCTTGTTGCTCCACACCTTATTGGAAAGAAACTCTTTTTCTTGTCAACAGGTTCATGGGATGCACTATCTTTGTGAAATCATCACAAAAGCATTGATAATACTACTTGCTCTTTCTGAGAATTTTGCGAACACCAGTGACACTCTCAGGACTTGTTGGCAATGCCATGATTTCTTGAGCCTTGTCAGGACCCATTTGCAGGCCTTCTTCAGACACAATATGCCCAAGCAAGACTACTTTTCTTTGAGCCAAATGACACTTTTTAGGATTTAGACACCCTTTTGCTTCATCAATCCTAGCTAAGGCCATCTTTAACTTCTCCATGTGATCTATGCACCGAGAATAAATGCAAAAATCATCCAAAAACACCCTTATGAACTCTCCCAAGTAAGGCTTGAGCACTTGACTCATGAACCTTTGAAATGTAGTTGGTGCATTGGTCAACCCAAAAGGCATCACTCTATAAGCAAAAAGTCCCCAAGGTGTGACAAATGATATTTTCTTTTTATCTTCTTCCCGAATACGAATTTGAAAGTACCCAAAATACCCATCACATACATAATACATCTCATGCCTTACTTCTTGGTCTAGTATTTGATCTTGGAATGGCAAAGGAACTCTTTGATTGGTTAAGTCAGAGCTCAAACTCTTTGATGTTGAAGAATCCTCCTTAACAACTTCCTTTTTGTGACTTCTGATGTTGCACACCTTCTTATCATTTCCCTGCAAAATCAATTCTCTAGTATCCCACTTTTGAACAGCCTTCACCTTGCATAGCCAAGGCCTTCCCAAAATCAATGGATAGGCACGTGCATTTGGCTTGGTAGGGATTACCTGAAAAGTAGTCGGCACAGAAATTCCACATACATCCACTTCTAGATTTGTCACAACTCCCAAGGTCTTTACCCTAGTGTTGTCAACCAATTTGATGCGATAATGAGAGGTAGTACTAGAGTATTTTAAATCAGCATCTATCATGGTCTTCTCACTCATGGCATTAATCGATGCACCTCCATCAATGTAAACATTAGAAATCACTTGACCATCAATGATCACATCAACCACAGGTACATCATCACCAACATCTATATCTACCTTTTGAACAACAAAAATGGCACTTTTCTTCTTTTTCCTCTTTAACACTCTTCTGCTTGCTAGCTTTCCCCATTCCTTCCATAGTTGTTATCTCTATGCCAACATGGACTTAGGTAGAATAGGATGTGTGTATAGAGTAGCGGCAAAGCTCCGCTTTTACTTACATAAGGCTTGAAATAATCCCTCAAAGAAATTCAACTTGCAAGTTCTACATGCAAGTTCTACATACAACTTCTACATGCAACTCCTACATGTGACTTGTACATGCAAGTTCTACATATGACTTCTACATGCAACTCCTACATGTGCCTTGTACATGTGAGTTGTACATGCAGGTTCTACATACGACTTCTACATGCAACTCCTACATGCGAGTTGTACATGTGAGTTGTACATGCAAGTTCTACATATGACTTCTACATGCAAGTTCTACATATGACTTCTACATGCAACTTCTACATGCAACTTCTACATGCAAGTTCTACATGCAACTTCTATATGCGAGTTCTACATGTAAAGAGAGAATGTGTTACAACTTTTATATGCGAGTTCTACATGTAGAGAGAGAATGTGTTACAATTTCTATATGTGAGTTCTACATGTAGAGAGAGAATGTGTTACAATTCCTACATGCAGAGAGAGAAGCTCTCCAACTTGCATAAATACCCTATAATGGAATGAAGCCCACAATCTTTGGGCCATTGTGTTGAGTTCTACTTTGGTATTCCAAACAATTGTCTCAGGTGTCCATGCTTCCTTGCACTCCATGTCCAAAAGCATGTCCTAACCTTGCAACCCCTCCTCCCCTCTCCTCCAACCTTACAACCCATCCTCTCCCTCTCCTCCTCCCTCCTCCTCCTCCTCCCTCCTCCTCCTCCTCCCTCTTCCTCCTCCTCCTCTCTCCTCCTCCCTCCTCCTCTTCCCTCCTCCTGTTCCTCCTCTCTCCTCCCTGTTGAGATATTGAGCTCCACTCGTGATATGCCAAGGTGACCGTTGTGCACTTATGTCACTGACTTGTTAGCTGTAGATGCGATTGGTACACTACCCATGAATAATAGCTGGATGACAGCTATCTTTATGTACTCTAGTTAGTGGCTCAATTAGTATGCCACCTTAGTTAGCTGAGTTTGATTTGAGACCCACATATAGGGTTCACCTATTCTTTTGTACTTAGATTTCTTTTGGCTTTCACAACTAAGAAGAGGAAAACTGTTTTCATCCTCCACCTTTGTGTATATTCCCCCATTATGTATGTGAGAAAGCTGCAAGTGAGATAATATTAGAGCTTGGTTTATGGTAAGGAGCTCAAGAAAGCAAACCAAGTTCACGGTGTCCTAGTAAGAGGATCAATGTTGCTTTTCTTTTTTTTCGAGTTTGGGAGCAAATCTCTACAAGTAACACAGCTGGAAAGTGCAAGAGTGCACTATCTTAGATTAGGATGCCCTTCGCGGTGTGGAGAGAGGGTAGAATATGCTACGGGCAAGGGCAAAGACCTTGGTGAAATTATTTTTTTGATTCAAGGCCATTTCGGGGCCTGTTTTGGTGGCAGAAGTTTTCCGTAGGCACTCAGGAAAGTGCCTTATTTTGCTATGCGACCACTGTTTTGTAGGTCGGTGAAAAGTTATCATAGAAATTGCATTGTACGCCTGTGCGTAGGGATATTGGGAGTGACAGAATCATTCTTACTGCCTAGTGACAGAATCATTCTTATTGCCTAGTGACAGAATCATTCTTATTGCCTATTAATGCATAATGAACAGGACTCCCACTGCTGCAATACATGGCATGATGCCAGAGGAGAGGTATACTAGTAGGAAACTAGATATTTCTCATTTGAAAGTTTTTGGTTGCATTGCCTATCTTCATGTGCCAGATGAGTTCAGATCCAAAAGCTGAGAAGTGCATCTTTATTGGTTATTCTCTACAGAGAAAGGGTATAGATGCTATAACCCTTCTACTCGTAAGTTTATAGTGAGCAGAGATGTTGTTTTTTATGAGATGAGTAGCAGGTATAAGTTAGTAAATGTGATTGATGATGTAGATGCATAAAATGGTAATGTTGCACAGAATTCACAGCAGCAATCACAAAATATTAGTGGACTTGTAGTGTCCTCTAGCAATGGTTCACATACTTCACCATGGATAGGCAGATTGAGATCAGGAGGATCTCCTCAAAGCAATGCAGATAGTGGTATGCAAGTATCATGAAAAGGAAAAAAGAAAGTAGATCAGCCCATGGTTGATGTGAATGCAGGTCACTCTTATGTGGATGGTGAATCTAGTGGCTCAGAATAGAGCCTTGATGCTGAGTTGGGTATTCCTTCTATTGTTATACTTGGAGTAATGAAGCAAGGATGTTTTGAGAGCACCTGGTAGTGAGCCTATTTTGCACAGGTCTACCAAAGCTAGTTATCCTATAGATAGGCTGAAATATGATGGATTTACAACCATTCACTATGCCTGCCTATATGGTCAAAGTGATACATGAACTAGAACCCAGTTCTTTTGAGCAAGCCATGGGAAAAGAAAAATGGGAGAAAGCCATGGATGAAGAAATGGATGCCTTGGAAGCAAATGCTACATGGGAATTGGTGCCTTTGCCTAAAGACAAGAATGCAATTGACTACAAGTGGGCTTATAAGGTGAAGCACAATGTAGATGGTTCTGTGAATAGATACAAGGCAAGATTAGTTGTTAAGGGGTATGCACAGACATATGGCATTGATTCTGAAGAAACATTCAGTCCGATTGCAAGGATGGCAACTGTAAGACTAGTCATTGCTATGGCTACATCAAAGGAATGGTATTTACATCAGATGGATGTAAAGAATGCCTTCTTGCATGGTGATTTTCAAGAAGAGTTCTATATGGAGAAGCCACTAGGATATGTCCATGCTGTTCATCCTAAGTTTGTTTACAGGTTGAAGAAGGCCTTGTATGGCTTGAAGCAAGCACCTAGAGCATGGTCTGACAAGATAGGATAGTATCTTTTCACTATTGACTTTTAGATTTCCAAGGCAGATTTCTCACTTTATGTGAGAAAAATAGAGAAAGGCATTGTGCTACTTGTCATTTATGTTGATGATTTGATCATCATAGGTGATAGTGATGAAGATATCCTTCATGTGAAAATGCTATTGAAGCAGAAGTTTGAGATGAAGGATTAGGGAGAGCTGCGTTACTTCTTGGGCATTGAGGTGATTAGATCCACAAGTGGGATATGGCTCTTGCAGAGGTAATATGGATTGGACATGCTGTCCAAATATGGGATAACAGGCTATAAGCCTATTTCAATTCCTTTGGAGCAAAATGTGAGGCTGAGTGTAGATGCAGGTGAGCTTTTGGAAGACCCTATATGTATAAACACATAGTAGGAAGTTTGATTTATATGACTATTACTAGGCCAGATTTGAGCTACGCTGTTGGGTTGGTAAGTCACTTTATGCAGGCTCCAAGGAAACCGCATTTGTATGCGGCTAGATGCATATTGAGGTATGTGAAGTCCACATTGCAGTATGGACTATTTTATGAGATTGGGGTTTAGATATAGTTGCATGGATACACTGATGCTGATTGGGCTGGTAGTATTTCTGATAGACAATCTACAAGTGGATATATGTTCTCTTTTGGGAGTGCTGTAGTCACTTGGAGTAGCAAGAAACAACATACAGTTGCCTTATCGAGCATAGAGGCTAAGTAGAGGGGTGCAACAATGGCTGCATGTGAGGTAGCTTGGTTGCATAAGCTACTTTATGATATGCATTCGTCTACAAATGGGCCAGTTGTCATTTATTTTGACAACATGAGCAGTATTTCTTGGCAAATAATCCAATCTATCATGCTAGAACAAAGCACATTGAGGTGCATTATCACTATGTGTAGGAGAAGGTTCTAGTAGGTTTTATTGATCTTGTTTATCTCAGCACAGAGGATCAGGTAGCTGACATATATATGAAGGTAGATGCGGTTGGTACACCGCCCATGAATAATAGCTGGATGACAACTATCTTTATGTACTCTAGTTAGTGGCTCAGTTAGTATGCCACCTTAGTTAGCTGAGTTTTTTTTGAGACCCACATATAGGGTTCAGCTATTCTTTTGTACTTAGAGTTCTTTTGGCTTTCACAACTAAGAAGAGGAAAACTATTTTCAGCCTCCACCTTTGTGTATATTCCACCATTGTGTATGTGAGAAAGCTGCAAGTGAGACTCATTCCTTCCCTCCCACTCTCTTCACAGAGTAATAGCCAGTTGGTCCTTTAAAATTTTGCATTCCCTTGTAAGTTCTTCAATACTGAATGTGCGTATTGCCAAAGACTGTTGCATGTCTTCAAGCTTGTCTTGGCAATCCTGAAGCTCTTCTTCTTTGTGAATTTGAGTGAGTCGAGCTTGTGCCAATGCCTCCATTTGTTGAGCATGTGTGGAGCTCAAGGATTTATAGCAGGTCTGTAGGATTGCCGTTGCTTGTGCTACTACTATCAGTACCCTTCTCTCTCTCTCTCTCTCTCTCTCTCTCTCTCTTTTCCTACCACCCCCCCTCTCTCTGTCTCTCTACCCGTCGCCTTGCCGATCGCTCCCTACCATTTAACCTACAAAAAGCAAGGGCCATAAGGCCCTTGCTCCTCAGGGGCGGTGCTCGTAGCGCGGCCTGCCAGGCAGGAAGCACTCGCATGCAATGCCTACCCTACTAGCTGCGACACCCGATCACCCCCACCACCTCACTCGCCAGCGCCTGCCGCCTCCACCAGTGCCTATGCCTCCCCACTCGCGCCCGACTGCCTTCTGCACTCTGCCCACGCTCCCCCTTCCCCTCCCCTCGACCTTCTCCCTCCACCCCTCCTCCCCCTCCCCTCCACCCTCCCCTCCCCTCCCCTCCCCTCCACCCTCGCCTCCCCTCCCCTCTCATAACCTTCCCCCCCGCTGCCGCCCAAAAAAACAACCCCCCCTATCGCACCGCCACCAGGGAAGCCCCCCCCCGCAGTTCCTCTCAAAAAAAAAAAACCCAAACCTAACATAACACTAACCCTAGGTTAGTTAGGTTATGTTCACCTAGGTTAGGTTAGGTTAGCTTAACCTCGGTTAGTTTTAACCTAGGTTTGGTTATCTTTAACTAGGTTAACTTAACTGTTAGTTAGTTAGTCACACTAACTGGATCATTAGGTTAGTTTAGTCTAACTAGGTTAGGTTCACCCTAGGTTAGTTACTGATAGTTAGGTTAGTTTAACTAACCTTCAGTTAGTAACTAATTGTAGTTAGTCAACTTAGTTACATTAAGCTCCTAGTTATAGTAACTGGGAGGATCTAGGTTAGTTAACGTAACTAGAGGCACTTGGTTCCAACCCCTTAGTTGGACTTAAAGTATTTTTCACACATGGAAACACCACATTACGAGGTATTTTTCTAGTTCATTGCACACCATTTTGGCATTCCTAGCACTCGCTCATTCGTGCCCCCGTGAGGGCCTTGTTTCGCACAAATTCACTCATATCTTCACACCGTGACCTCCGATTAACAATCCGTATGCACTGGCACAGTTCCCTACATACGTAGGATAATCTTAGGCACATTATTAACACGACGGTCCCTACACAAACTAACCCCACTCTAACCCTCCCAACAAAAATACATCCACACCCGAACTTGTGGCAGGGATACCCTTGACAAATCTCGCCCAATCTGCATGCAGCTATAATCTGGCCAATGCCTCCGACTCCAATGCTCCTTTGAGTATGAAACAGAGTACCCAGTGTACTATGTAGAAGGTGTAGAGGGTTTAATACTAGTTTATGCAAATCAAGTGCGTCCCAACACATATCGAGCAACAATTAACTGCTACGAATGTGGCAAAAATCACCGGATCACAGAGTGCCCTCATTGTGGTAGCCCGCTACTTTCCAACCACTCTACATAGATTGTGGCATAGACATGCATGTATGGATTGTCCCATGAAAAATAAGGTTCCACAACAAATAGAGGATAAGCCTGATGTCCCAATCGACATCATTGGGGTGGACCATCAAAGTCAAGGTTTGGCAAGTGTAATATCACAACCTGTAAATGTAACTATATGCCAACTGAAAGAGGCCACCAAGGACCCTAACATTCCAATCCAACCAAAGCAACTTCTTAAAAAGAAAGCACAAGTGCCTCCACCTCCACCTCCACCAAGCAATGAGTAGCCGAGCTCATCCACATCAACTCTCGAGCCTCAAATAAAAGAAGCTACATACCCAAATGCAGAGGTGGAGAAGTCTTGTTTTCAAGCACTTCAACTATGGGTACAAAACAAACAAGCTCAATTTGAGGTTGAGAAGCAAGCTCAAGACCCAATCCATGACTTGGCCCCACAAAGTAATGATACTGTACTCGAGCCTCTGTTCCAACAATAGACTCCACAACATAATGTACCACCACGTCACCTTGAAGGAGCTGCACTCTCTAGCATCCTAAGTTGCCCTATGTCAATTCCTATCGAAATCCTCCTACGGAATTGTCCCAATCTCTTGGAGAGTTTCAAAGGATGGATTGAACTTGCAAATCCCCCTCCACCTATGAACGACATCAACGATATCCCTGTGTGGATGGGTGAGAGAGATGACATATGCAACATTACTGTGCCTTTGATCCACAAGGCATATAATGAAGTTCAAGCCACAGTGGATGGTGGAGTAGGTGTCAATGTCATATCAAAGAAGCTCTATGAAGAATGGGGCCTCCTACCAATGCAAAAGGCTAATTTCAACATACGCCTTGCTGATGATTCACGGGCTAAACCCTTGGGAATAGTGAATGGCATGTCAACAAAGATCGCAGGAGTCTGCTTTTCCCTTTAATTTACAATCTTGAATCTCCCCCAAAAATCCTATCAAATCTTACTGGGACTTCCTTGGTTATGGGAAGCATCCGTTCTCCATGACTGGGGAACTGAAAGACTGACAATCCAAAATCGTGACACCATTGGCAGGGTGAATGTGGAAATAGGAGCTATAAAACCAATTGTGCCTAGAGCATTCGATGACACATCTTCCACGACAATCTCAAGAAAATCAACTCCCCTGCAACAGCATGCCATAGCGGGTGACTCACAAAGCAATGTCAATAATTGGATACAAACATTGGCAACCATCGACAACTGCTATTCATTAGACCCCATCTTCTCATAGATAGATGCTAAGGCACTACAAGTAGATCCTCCACTCACACATGAAGAACCAATCAATCTAGAGATGCCATTCTTTATGGCTGACCTCAAGTGGGATAATGAACCCAAAGAAGGTACCCATACCAATGATGACTCAGATTTTCTTTGGGACCTTGAAACAGAGGTTGAGAATGCTGAAATCGAAGATCAAATCTTTGATAATGACTTAGCCATTCTACATGCCCTAATGGCAGTTGAGCTCCCAAAAGTTGAACCTCCAAAGTTGAATAACAGCAGAAGACCCCGCAAGAAAACTAAAGGAGGAAATCACAAAAAAGCCAATGCCGAGCACTTTAATGAATTCGAACGAGTCCAAACAAGGATCATCAAATTGTACCTTGCAAAGGTAGCTCCCTCAAAATTAGAACCACCGCCTCTTAAATGGCCCCTTGAGGGACTAGAAGGAGTATGTGCAACAAATGAACCCTTACTTGGAAACACCTTACTAGTGGAAAAGTTACCCCACAATTCCCAATGTAAGAAGTTTCAAAAATATAAGCCACATGTACGGATGAAGGTCAATTAAGAGACTTTAGAAAAAGATAGTCAAGAAGAGCCTAACAAATTAGTAAATGCAACTATGCCACCTAGTATACATGATACATTTCAGGCTAGTTCAACACCATCAGAGACTGATCGTCGAGAAGTGTCAAAATACTTCAAGAACTATACAAGTGGCAGTGCGCCAATAGCAATGCCAAGACCACTCAGAGAATTTGAAGTTCAAGAAACTAATAGCATTGGAGAAACTCCAATCTATGAGGGACCGGCAAAAACATGCGCAATAAACCTTGCCCTTGAAGGGGAGGAAGAAAAAATGGTTTTCATTGGGAAATAGCTTCGTCAAGAAGATGAAACCAAACTCAAAGCACTCCTAATGGAATATCATGACTACCTAGCATGGTCATACAAAGAGATGAAAGGAATTTCACTAGAAGTGGTAGTACACACGATACCTATAAGGGAAGGTGCTCACCCTAAGGTATGTGGACCTTATTGCACAAATCCTAAATATGGCACCATGGTTTATGACGAGCTGGAAAACTCCTAGATGCCGGATTCATCTATGAGATAGAGCACACTCATTGGGTTTCACCCATTTTCATTGTACATAAATGCAACAAGAAGCTCATAATATGTGTAAACTTAAAAAATGTGAATGCCACCACAATTAGGGATCACTATCCCCTACCCTTAACAAAAACAATGTTGGAAAAGGTGGTAGGATCCAAAATATATAACTTCTTCGATGGCTTTAGTGGCTATAACCAAGTGCAAATTGCTCCTCAAGACCAATCAAAAATAGCATTTGCTATAGAATGGGGTATTTTTGCATATAGAGTCATGCCATTCAGCCTTTGTAATGCCCCAATCACATTTCAGCGGGTCATGTTCATAGCTTTCAAGTCATTTCTAAATAAGTTTTTACAGGTGTTCTTGGATGATTTATGCATCCATTCAAACAAACAAGACCATTCAAATGTCTTGAAGCAGTACTAATCAAATGTAGGGAGTATGGCATCTCCCTAAATCCAACAAAATGCCAATTCATGGTCACCCACGGAGTTGTTTTGGGACACATCGTCTCTCAACATGGGATTGCAACTGACATGGACAAAATCAAACTCATCATGGAATAGCCTCCTCCTACCAATTCCAAAGGTGTAAAGGTCTTTATGGGATATGCCGGCTATTATAGAAGATTTAGATTGTGGTATGCCATGATAGCTAGACCACTTTACAAATTATTAGTGGAATTCTTATGGACCGAAGAGTGCGACCAAGCTTTTGAGATTTTAAAGTGGCACCTAATCACAACACCCATCCTTATATCTCCCAATTGGGATATCGATTTTCATGTTCATACTGATGGATCCAAGTATGCAATTGGGAGTGTGCTTTGTCAACCTGGTGAATATAAGAAAGACTACCCATTCTACTTCGCCAGTCGATAACTCAATGATGCAAAGATCAACTATACCACCACTGAAAGAGAAGCCCTAGCAATGGTGTATAGTGTAAAGAAATTTTGGCACTATCTGTTGGCAAATGATTTTGTCTTCTACAGTGACCATCAAGCATTGCTTTATCTTGTGAACTGTCCGTGTACAATAGGAACAATAACTAGATGGCTGCTCTTGCTTCAAGAATTCAACTTCAAAATAGTGGTCCGCAAAAGGTGCCCAACACTACATTGCCGATCACATGTCTCGAGTCAAGTCGGGGGAAGAAGCCACTGGAGTCGAAGACGACTTACCAAATGCCACACTATCTCAAATAGATGATGTTCCAGAGTGGTGTGGAGATATCAATGGGTACTTGATGGTAGGAAGACCACCCCCTAAAACGAAAGCAGTAGATGCCACAAAATTGATTCTAAAGGCTGCACCCTATCAACTCATTGCAGGACAACTATACAAGATGGGCAAGGACCATATATTAAGAAGATGTGTAATGCCTCATGAGATCATGCCAATCCTGAGCGAAGTCCATGAAGGCATTGCAGGAGGACACTTCCAAGGGGAAGCCACTGCAAGAAAAGTTCTCCTCACAGGCTATTGGTGGCCAACACTGTGGGTAGATGCCTATGAATATGTAAATGGCTATGATGTATGCCAATGGACTACTAAACCACGATACAAAGACTTCAATCGCCTAACAACACTTGTTGCACAAAAGCCATTTGGAAAATGGGGGATTGACTATGTGGGTCCCATACATCTAGCAGTAAAAGGAACACAGGCATGCTACATCATTTTGGTCACTAATTACTTTACAAAATGGGCTAAAGCTAAAGCAGTCAAAAAGGTAGATGCCGGAAGCACAGCAAGATTCTTATACGAAAATGTGATCACCTGATTTAGATGCCCCATTGAAATTGTGTCAGATAGAGGCACACATTTTGTCAATGAGGTAATCCAAGAACTCTTGTCTGGCTTCATGGTAATCCATAGAAAAAGCACACCCTACTACCCCCAAGGGAATGGATATGCAGAATCCACCAACAAAATAATATGCATTATCCTCACCAAAGTAGTAGAACCACAACGTTTTGATTGGGCAGAGAAATTGAATGCTGCCTTATGGGCATACAGAACCACATTCAAGGTCAATACAGGGAACACACCTTTTCAATTGGTGTACAACCTTGAAGTTGTGGTCCCACTCGAATTTGTAATACCAAGTCTATGCATCACAGTACAGGAATGCATGGGAGACCATGAATCCTTGAAAGAAAGGTTCTATCAGTTGGAGAAGCATACAGAGACAAGATTAGTTGCCTACCATGCCATGATAACAGAAAAACACAGAAGAAATGCATGGTTGGATAGAAACCTTAAAGCTAAAGACATCAAGGAAGGGGACCTAGTCCTGTTATACAATGCCAAAGTACACAAGGGGAAACTGAAGTGTCTAGGTCAAGGACCTAGGTCAAGGACCATACCAAGTACGAAAGATGAATCCCATCAGAGCTGTGCCACTAGAAACATTGGATGGAGTCCAATTCAACACAACAATAAACGGGAGCCAGCTGAAGCACTGCTTCATCAACATGCAAGCCATCCCCGACAAAAACGAAGATTTGGGAAACCAAGTCTTCCTTAGTTTGGATTAGATTGTATCACGAGCACTCACTTGCATATGTACATCTTTGCACATATAGGTAGCATCAATCGATTTTAGCTAGGGCTCAGAAGTGATGACTAGGTTCTTGCTGTCCTATGAAAATCCCATTAAAAAAACATATAGTTAGTCCCTACCTAGCTACTAGGTCACGTGCACTCACACGCTTTCGCTTAGACACATAGATGATTGCATGAATAATTGTACCACACACTTTCATTCCACACTCTCAAAGCATGTATAGAAATAAGATCTCTCTCTCACATGCACACACAGAAAGGTCATACCGGCATGCCAATCAATCTAATGATCAATGGTACACTACATGCACATGGATGAAAGTTTAGAAAAGATGCCCACTAAAGAGGATGCGTAGAAAGAGCCCACCGCCTCAACCACAAGACCCCCTCTAGAGTTTGTAGCCATCTACATCCTGTCAACCACGGCGACCACAAGCATTCGTGGTCTAGAGCAATAGCTCCGAAGAGGATTCAATGCATGACCAAGCAGAACAAATGTTACCCCAGTCACCACCAGCCTACACAGGCATTGACGGGGCCTAATGAATGGAACTTGTCTGGCCACCCACATCGACTTATGCTCTTTCCTAGGAAGCAACATCTTACTTAGAGCAATAGGGTCTAGGTAGTTTGCATGAGAGCCTAAAAACCTTGGGGGATAGTCCTACCATGACCACATACATCAAGGACTTTCTCCATTGTTCCTACTCGAGCAATGCAAAGGTTGGTAAGTATGGTACAATCACTGTATAGCATAGCCCACTCAACATTATCCTCAACAGTACAATCATTCAATGGGCTTTCTCACTACCAAAACAAGGTGGCAAATACCCTAAATAGCCTGTTGATGCAAAGTTTATCAAAGTATAGTCTCTCCTCACCAAGGGCACACTGATCCATAGAGACGGCATATTGCTTCGCACAATCCTTGACCATCACCTCAAGAAAGAAGCACAATTCCTATCCATAATCCTGGGGGTTAAGTGCAGCAAAAATCACTCCCTTCCACTATGCACATTTGTTTTACTGAGTAGGAAGCTAAAATAAGACTGGGTCCAGCACTTTGTCATCTTCTTTACAAAGAAACTCAATGGTTCTTCAGGCCAAAAATGTTAAATTCCACACTTATGGGCTATAATCATCACAGAAGAACTACAAGAAAGAGAAATGACTCTGCCCCAGTCACCAAAACCAATTGAGGAGTTGGACATAGCCTTCTCAGTAGTATGGGAGCTGTCACCAACTTCTCCTACTATCACATTGATAAATGCAAATGCCTTAGCAGAAATACCTAAATGTGCTTGGAATTTTCCTAGCCATCTTCTATCATTCTCGTTTTTGTTGATCCCACTCTTGAGCCTCATGGCATTCATTCTTCCGATGTCCTTCCTCTAAGTAGAATAGGTAGGTCTTTGTTCGAGAACCACCGCAACCACCACCTCCTTATCAGTGGCCACAACCTCCTCCACTTCTACCACCTCTCAAAGAAGGTTTGCTCCTGGTTCTTTGTAGTCCCAGATTGTTGCACGCATGAAGCTCCAGGCTCAATGAATGAGGGTGTTGTCCATTGTAGCTATTTGAGGGATGTCGGGCCTCATCCATTGTAATGACATTGAGCTATGACACACATATTAGTCATGTAGATGGCACACCACTTCTCATTTAAAGCACACTCCATTGCTGAATGACCCAAATTTTGTCGGGAGGCTAGCAGTGAAAATACTAGAGGTTCAATCTTCCTAGACTAGGTGAGTACCCACCAGATGCCACAGAGCCCCATTTTGCTCCTATAGAGGTCTTTTTGGGCTTCTTCTCTTCCTTGGCTTCCAAGTCCTCACTTTTCTTGTCAAAGGAACCCTCGTCCAAACTCTCATCATTAGATCCATTCGTCATCACTGCCGCTTTTACTTTGATGACTTCTTCTTGGGTTTGGTTTTCCCCTTGGACAACTTGTGATGTTTAGCCATCCCACCCTATAGTGCCTCTCCCGCATGAATCATCTGATCGATCAAATCATTCAAGGGCATTCTTTCTTTGTCCATAGTTGCTACCGCCGTCCACACATCCTTAGCTAGTCTGTTAATAAAGTATTCAAATTTAAGCCCCTCCACCACCACAGGTCATCGGTTGTCTGAAATACATTGTAAAAGTTGATGGAACTGAGCCACATAGTCTTCAACATGGGATTTTTTTAGTACATTTTTTTGAAAAAAAGAACGCTTTTTAAAATTTTAAAACGCTTTTGGACGTTCAAAACACAAAAAATGCATTTTTAAAAACAGTCAATGTACACCGATTGACTAGCTAAATACCACTCGATTTATCATAACACCGTGCGGTATTATGCTAAATATATTGCATGGTGTAGTATAACACTGCATGGTAAAAAGATCACCGCATGGTGAATATGTTTACTATTTGGTATCAAATACACAGATCGGTGTACTGTTACACCGAGTGGCGTATTAGGGTATACATTGATTAGTCTACTGTTACACTGAGCGGTGTATTAGGATTACATCAGTTGGTGTAGTCAACCGAGGCACATCGTGCACATGCATTGGCTGAATACACCGACCGGTGTAGCAATATAACGGCCGGTGTGTTGAGTTGGGTCTATAAAAGGTGGGGTTCACATCACTTTTTTTACTTTCACCACAATTTCCCTCTGCTTTCTACTATTTTCCATAGTTTTCCATAGTTTCCTATAGTTTCTCATTGTCCCCTCCAGGTGAGCTTCTAGCCTTGCTTTTGTTTGCAGTCAAGGCCAGGTGATGGCTCACTTTGGTCGGTCAGGTTCACCTCACCCTAGCTAAGAGAAAAGAGAGAGAGGAATATGTGTGATGTTTATGTTTGCTTGCTTATGTCTGTGTGCATGTATGATGTCTATAACTTGGGGTCGGATGATGACTCCCTTCACTCGGTTGGATTCATCTTGCCTCAAGTGATGTTCTATTAGGTAGTATCATGATCAAGGCTGGGTGATGGCTCGCTTCGATCGGCCAGATTCACCTCTCCCTAGTTGAGAGAGGAAAAGAGAGAGAGGAATTCATGTGTGATGTTTATTGTTTCTTGATTATATGTGTGTGCATGTATGATCTCTATCACTTGGGGTCAGATGATGACTCACTTCAGTCGGTTGGATTCATCTTGCCTCAAGTGATGTTCTATTAGGTAGTATCATTATCAAGGCTAGGTGATGACTCGCTTTGGCCAGCTAGATTCACCTCGCTTTGGTCTAGTATCATATATTCATATATATTGTACACAGATGCCAATAGAGTTGGTTATTGTTTGGACGATAGCTCGCTTTGGCAGACTGGATTTAGCTGACGAACTTCCCACGAGCTTAAGATGTGTGATCACATAATCACTGATCTAGATCATCTTGGTTCATTGAATTGTGATTGTTGTTATATGTTTTTTTGTTTCATCGTTTATAGCCTATCCTCCTTTGATAGGGTTTCTTGGACCAATTACGGCTTACCTACATTTTTCTTGAACCTCGATCACTTATATGAGCCGTGCTATTGCTTTAGACAGCCAATACATAACTTTTCTGGCTCTCTCATGCCATCTTTTAAATGCTTGCATTTCCTGTTGATTGGGAACATAAGGAAGAACTGGTTCTTCTTCATTTCCTGTAATGAACTCCCAAAAGCCTTTTCCCATAAGTAAATTCGTCATTCTAAACTTCCATGCCTAGAAGTTATTCTTGTCAAGCTTTTCAGTGACAATCTGTGAAAGAGAATCAGACGCCATTATAGAACACTGCAAAATATTCTGTCACTGCAAAAAACACAGCTTTTGCCTCACACGAGCAGATCTGCAAAATTGACAAAAGTGGTATTTGACCACACAGTCACTTCCTAGTGACGATTTTGCATCAACAGGCAACAAGCATGATTCTGCAACTCCCAATATCACTACACACAGGCATACGATGCAATTTCTGTGGCAACTTTTCACTGACCAACCGTGAGTAGTGGTCGCACAGCAAAAACAGGGCCTTTTTCTGAGTGCCTGCGAAGAACTTCCACCTTCAAAACGGGCCCCAAAATGGCCTCACCGAGGTCCTAGCCCTCTCCCACAGCATATACTACGCTCTCGCCACACTGCGAAGGGTGTCTCAATCTGAGACAGTGCACTCTTGCACTTCTGGCTGTGCCACCTGCAGAGATTTGCTCCCAAACTCGAAATAGGAAAGCAACACTGGTCCTCTTACCAGGACACCACGAACTTGGTTTGCTTTCTTGAGCTCCTCACCAAGAACAAGGCTCTAATACCATGTGAAGATAGTGGGAGAGAGGGAAGGAGTCTCACTTGCGACTTTCTCACATACACAATGGGGGAATACACACATAGGTGGAGGCTAAAAATAGTTTTCCTCTTCTTAGTTGTGAAAAGCCAAAAGAACTCTAGTACAAAGAAATAGAAGAACCCTATATGTGGGTCTCAAACCAAACTCAACTAACTAAGGTGGCATACTAACTGAGCCACGAACTAGAGTAGATAAGGATAGGTGTCATCCAGCTATTATTCATGGGTGGTGTACCAACCGCATCTGTAGCTAACAAGTCAGTGACATAAATGGACAACGGTCACCCTGGCATATCACGAGTGGAGCTCAATATCTCAACAGACTTCTCTATGAAAATTCCCTTATGATCCTTCTTACAACTTTTACTTAATAGGGGGTGACATTGGAAAACCTCTCTCAACCTATCTTCTTAAAAGGGTTTCTCCAAAGAAAACTCATTGAAGCAAGCCATCAAGGTAGTTTCGCCAGCGAAACCGAAGTAGGTCTTCCAAGGCTTGGACAATACTTTTAAAAGTGACAACTTTCACATCCAATGTCCAAATATAGTCATTTAGCCACTCAAATTGATCAGAAAACCCCATTTGAGCACATCTATGGGGTTATATTTTGGAAAATCTTACATATATAATATTAAATATTAAATGTATTTTATGAGAGTGATTTATAAGCCCAAGTTAATACTTATTTATAGTAATTTAAACTTCTTTAGAAACATGTCCATAAATATTTTGTTATTAATACTATAAAAACAGTAGAAAGATATTGCCATATGATATAAATGCATTTAATAAGTAATTATTTATGTATAATATTATTACATTGAGAGTGATTATGAGGGATGTTTCTTAAAGGAATTATTTTTCAACACTTTTTAAAGGTAATAACAAGGGTACAAAGGGATGTCTATGAATAAGAAGATTTATCTTATGTAAAAATGAATGAGTGACTAGTTTGTATATTTTTATGATAAAGGGATCTAGTTCTAGTGAAAATAAAAGTGTAAAAACCATGTTTCCTAAAGAAATACTATTTTTAAAATCTTTTGAAATACATGCTCGGATAAACCTACTCATAGGTTTTTGCTCATAAAATTGACACATCCAATATTCCCCTATACTTTGTAAAGATGCTATACACAAAGTTTTCGCTTGGTCATGAAGTGGACTTTTTCCTCAAATGCTTGATTATGCAAGCAACCACATGTGACAAGCAATAGACCCATGGTAGCCGTATGTCCACCAACACGCATCGATAGTCCAATGTCAGGTGAATATAATATTTAAATATCATGTTGACTATTTTCTTTCAAGTTTTTTGGGAGAATTCCGGTCCAACATCAACTAATAAGTTTGAATGTAACCCTATTAGACGTGTAGCCTCAATGATGAGATGATGACCAATGACCTCTTTATGAATCAAAGAGGAAGTTGGAGATGGAGCACATGCCGAGTGAGACTTCACATTTTCTACCGCGACTTTACGAGATGCAACTATGAAACATCGATGGGTGGTGTAAGAACTTGAGCGGGTGAAAGGTGATAATGAACAATTGCATGCACTATTATCTCAAAACAGAAAGCGGCTTGGTATTGAGAATGCATACGAGAAGATGTGCCTTGAAGCAACCAATTATTCTGAATAGGCACATGATGCACAAGTCACCTTGCAACATATCGAAGGAGGCATAGTCTCTACAATCAACCATGACTTTGTTGGCCTTGCCATGCACAAACCCGTCGACAATACCCACACAATTACAATTCATCATGGATGGGCCATGTTGTCCAATCTAACAAGATCGCTTTGACAGGGCCACCACCCATCAAACAGTAGTGGCATGATGCACCGAGGAATTCTACACTGAGAAAGGAGTTTTGCTTAGGTAGATGATGTGGTTGTAATAGGTAGAGGGAAGAATAAGAGAGCAATGTGCCGAGTTCTCTTCCTCTACCAGGATAGGAAGGTGAGTGAAGATGAGCATTCAATGCAAGACGAGGCGGCTTGTTTGTACACAAAACAATACAAGTTGATTCCGTTTATCCATGTACTTGTTATTAACTAGAAAAGAATTCGAGACAAGAGGCTAGACGCTAGGCATGGCGACGCTCGAGGGCCATATAGAAAAAGGGAATGTGAGGGGAGAAGCGTTAACATGGGTGCGAAAAAGGGATAAAGAGGGGTGGGAATGAAGAGTGAGACTATGGCACAAGGGGAGAGGAAGAGGGGAAAGAGGAGCATGTGCATAATGGGACAAGGAATGTAGAGCTGGAGACATCAAGGGAGGAGGGTCATGCTTTATTTAAAAGGAAGGATGGGGGGAAGAAATCAAAGTACTAGCTAGGTGGCTTTACAAGAATGAGTGTGTTCCATCAAGGAATAGCCCCCTCCTTTTATAGCTAAGAGAGGGGGTCTCTCCCAATAAATGCTTCCTCCCACATGCATGGTGTGTGTGGAAAAGTCTCCCATGTGGGCTAGGCAGTTTACACACTCTCAATTGTGTATGACAACCCTTTGCCTTATTTTTCCACATACATTAACCCCCATATCCCAAGTCTAAGATACTCCCTTGGTCTCTTCCCAATTTTATAATATGTTCAAACATCTAGGAGGATAAGTGGAGGGTTGGCACAAGAAATCTTGCCACCTCATCCTATTGTCCCATTATTTAACTTGCATTCTTGGACTTTCTACACCCCCCTCCATATGGGCCTATCCTGCATGGAGGGAATAATCCAATATAATATCCATCTCCACCTATTTTACATTACTTCTCCCATGGTCCTTGGGCCATATCTCACTAAATGCAGGTGTGGGACCGTGCCTAGGTGGAGGGGTGGTACATGGAGGACCCATGCAACCTTATCATTTTATATTATTACTACCATGGATTATGTACAACACACCTTATGGGTCCTCTTACGTGGAAGGGTGGCACATGGTCATGCCCTACCACCTCAACCCTAGGCCTTATGCACACCATATTTTATTATACTATTGCCACACATACAAGCACACACACATATTTATGCCTTTTACTTTGGTCAAATTTATCCATAATAGTTCCCCCCGCAGGCAGGAAATGCATAACATTTCCATGCCTGGGACCATCACACACAAAGAAGGGCTTGAGATAATGCTTGTTGATCACCTTCTTGCCATATAGCTCATGCAGCTCCTGTACTTGTACAGACCCATCGCTATGTTCCTTGATGACTATGTATGGACTGGTCCACAGAGAAAGGAACTTTTTATCCATCTGATGGTCGAATCTATTATCAAAGCATAGCACAACATCCCCCTCAGCAAAGTGTCTTTCCCATCCCTTGCGAATCTTAGCATCCATGGAGGCCTTTTGTTGGTTCTTTTGGATCTTTGTTTGATGGAGTGCAAGGTGTCGGGTTTCATCTAGCTTCTCAAGTTGCACCAACCTGGCCTCTACATGTTCATCTTCTGTCATCCTCTGTTCTCGTGCTAATCTCAAGGTTGGAATCCCTATCTCTAGTGGTAAAACTACCTTAGTACCATACACCAACTCAAAAGGAGTGTGACCTATAGACGTTTTATGGGTGATGTGTGAAAGTGAGGGATCAAGGAGGATCAAAGCACCACGAGAGAGACATAGGGCAGAAAACACTCAATGTATTGCAACATGTGTGTACTCAACAATACATGATAGGCTTCACCTAACCCCTAGGAACACTCCTCAAGATATTAAGGGTGTGGTAGAATGTATAAACACATTTTGCAAGGCTTCAGGCTCAGTTATTAACCACACAAAATCGAGGTATTCTACTCTAAGTAGTGAGGATCAAGGGTTTTTTAAGCACTTGGGTTGCCACAAGATTCTTCAAGGGTTAGTTTTTAGTTTTTTAGGACTAGCAATGGGCTTTGATATTTCTATGATGCACAGGTGCCCCCTAGGTGCACTTAGTTCTTGGTAAGGTTCAAGAAGAAAGTGGACAAATGGAGATATTATCAAGCTAAGCTAGCAGTAAGGAGAATGGTGCTAAGCCCTATGTTTACTCTAGTTCCATTTTTTATCTCTCTAGCTAGGCCCCCTCCAAAAAAGTATGAATTCAGTGTTTCCCATAGCCCATCTGTGATGTATAAGACCTAGATGTCACTCCAAAGAAAAACTCTATTGTGAGAAAGCATAGAGCATATCTTAAGGCTTCTCTAAGAATGCAGTAAATCCAATTCCTCTTCCTTATTAAAGCACTGCCATTGTGGTTCTGCCATCTTGTTTTTTTTATTTCTTATAATTTCTTGCACAAAGATGCCGGGTTGGCACAACAAGGAATCGATACCCCCTATCAAGGCCACCGATGTAGATGTAGCAAGTGAAGAACCAACGGCACATTACAAGGTCAGACAACACATTCAGCAGTAGCAAGCACACATAATCAAATCGACTAACAATTAACACTAGTTACAAGGTCATACAACACATTCAGCAACCTCAAGCACACATAGTCAAAGCAACTAATAGTTAACACTATCAATCAAGTATTCAATTGTGACGCCCAAGATAGCACAAAAAAGGAAAAAAGAACACAAGAGGTGCCAAAGCACCTTTAACACTATTGCGACAAGAAACATGGACACCTTGTTGGGTCAAAGACTTGTTCGTGAAGGTGCAATTTCCCATCCAGTAAAGATATCAAGCTCCTCCGAAGACAAGAAGCATGTTCTTGCAAATTTCCAGGAAGTTGGGTCATGGTCCCAGTGATGTAAGTCGTGGTAGTCTCAATAAGGTTCTCATAAGGTTACCCAAGTCATTGCTTTGACATGTAAAGCTACTCGACTACATAGTGATACATGGCAATGTTGTGGGCATCAAACACCACCCTTGATATGTAATTAAATTTGGCAATAAAAGTTCAAATGATCTTGGTTCACCCATGATTTCTAGCAATACAAGGCAAGGGAGTGTTTGAGCACGATGTACTATTGTTGAACACTAATGGGTTTCATGGGCACAAATTGAAATGCTAGAGAGCCCAAAGAGATGTCTCTAATGGCTAAAATAGAGATTGTTTGAGCTCTCAAAGTAAGAAAAATCATTCCTATGATCAGTGGCAAGAGCATGGTATGGTGATTTATCAAAAGAAAGAATGATAAAAAGTGATAACTGACTTCTCAAAGGTCAAGGTGATGCCAATGCAAACACAAAGCCAAACATAAGGAGGTCTTACCACCAAAAGATGACTTCATGTACTTTAGCTAAAGCTTCATTCATAACCAATAGCCATCCCTAGCTTTTAGGGTTGTGAGCATTGGGATGGAGGGAAATGAAAATGTGAATTACAAGAACTAGCATGAGCACATGTCCAGTATCAATGAGCAACTACTCATTAGCAACACCTAGGTCAAGCTCATTGGTAGTAGATCAAAGCATTCCCTTGCAATATTGAAGCCAACTGAGCATAGTTTTTAATGGTAATGCAAGTGTTCCCTTTTGTAGGACCACATAAAGCAAGGAGGCCTTGAGAAGTGATCAAGATCTTAAACTTGTCATGGTATTTGGATGGAGCTACACCTGGTTTGCCATGCAAGAATCTATTCAAGAACCATAACATGGATATTTGTAGTGAATTGTTATTAGAAGGGTTCTAACCATCCACCATGTATTCTAACCTTCTAACCATGTATTTCAACCATGAGTTATTCAGACCATGGGCTTCCCACCATTTTCTAGCTAAATTAAAATTTCTAGTTCTCATGTTTTGGTGATTCCAAAACTTTCCCAATAGATTCCAACCATGAATCGACTTTTGACTTCTAAATAGTGCTTTTTGATGCATGGGGAGGATGAAGCATAATTTTATTTTAATCAACCATGATTTGTTGATGAACCGACCCTTTGACGATGGTTTTGGGGATGTTGTGCCATTTTTTGTATAACCCTTGGAGCTTCATTGACATATACTTGGATGGTAGATTTTTTGGCCACAATGGTATATTTTCTAGAGTAGATTTCACTCCATTGGTATTTAGCAATCATGTCTTGATTCATGGGTTTTCATATGTCCCTTAGGAGTTGTTATGGAAATTGTATTTCTAATATTTCTTGCTATGCACATTATTTTATTTTAGTAATGTGTGACTATGGCAAAGTATTTCATAGGAGCACACCAGACACGATAGGATTTAGTTGGGGATGTCTAAGTAACCTATGATTTTCCATGCCATAGATGGTCGCTATGGTGGATGATTCCATGTTGCTACTTATGTCTCTAGCAATATTGGTGTTATGCTTGATTATTGCACTTTTAGTGCAATTATATTGGGGTTGATTGATTTGGTGATTCCTTCAATTGAAAGTTAACAAAACTAATGTAAATGGTGACTTGATTGCAATTGATGGACTAGTGACGAGGAGGGGAATTAGTGCGAGGGTACCAATTGAGATATCGAACAGTGCATAGCATATGGCCAAGGTCCGATTTTGCATTTCATGAATATTGTAAATCTTGGATAATACTTAAGAAAGAAGGAATAAACCATTCTTGAATGAAGCAAGCCCAAATTGGCTTTGTAGAAAGAATGGGACATGATCCATTTTTGATAAAGTGAGCACAAAGAGGCTTTGTAAAAGGAATTCAATGCAATCCCTTACTTTTGGAAAGGAGGGATATATTTGGCTCGTTGGACTTCAATGAAATATTACAAATACTTTAGATGAGGAAGCATGAGCTAGGGGAGATTATTGTACCTAGATGGTTGTTGCTACCTCATTTTGTGCATTGGTTAATTCAGTTCTTTCAAGTGGTATTTTCAGTGCATCAAGGAAATCCCCTTTTGGTTTTAGTGGTATCATAAGGAGCATCTGAAGTAGCCTTTTCACTCTTGAAAGAAAATCAATGTATATAAATCCTAAAAAGAGTAGTTCTTTCAATATCAGATACAATATTTGGCTCACACAGTATCAACTACCGATGGGATTTGAGTAGACCCAAAGAAGATTGAATGTATATTCACATGGCCTAAAACTCCAAGATCTACAAGAATTGAGATCATTCTCGAGATAATGCAGCTTGTATAGGAAGTTTGTCAAGAATTTATAGTCACATGGCCTAAAACTCCAAGATCTACATGAATGAAGATCATTCTTGGGATTATGCAGCTTCTATAGGAAGTTTGTTAAGAATTTTGCATTCACTGCAATCCATTGAAAAAACTTCTTAGAAAAGCTGAGCATTTTATTTGGATTGAGTAAAAAATCTTTTATAGCATTGAAAGAAGGAATTTGTATTTTTGTTTGTTTGAGTTCTTAGTATCTCTTGTTTGAGTTCAAGTAAGTTCTTAACATCTCTTTGTGTAAGTTGTGGATTTTGTTTGTTTGAGTACTTAGGATCTCTTATTAATTGTAATTTGTATACATAGTAATTTGTATTCTTGTTTATTTGAGTTCTAAGGATCAATGGATGGAATTCTTAAGATCTCTAGTGTAAAAGTAATATGTGTTTTTGTTGGTATGAGTTAGGATTATTTGTGTGAAATATCATTATTAGTGTTGATTCTTTTACAAAGGTGAAAATTTTGTTCTTTTGTATTGTGAAAGAATACTATAAGTTAAGCGTTTGTGTTGTAAAAGTTATAAGATGAAGAAAAATGTGAATAAATTAAAATTTATTCATATGTAACAAAATTTGTGCAATAAAGTTATAAGCTGAAGGAATGGGTGAATTCTTAAGAAGAGTGTTACTTTTACTCTTGGTTTTGAATGAATATATTTTATTCTTTTGATTGTATGAGAATGAATGTTTTATTTACATTTGGAAAAAAAAATGCATTCTTACACTTACTTTTGAATGAATATATTTTATTCTTTCAAATGTATGTGAATGAATGTTTAGCCAATATAATTATTAGTATATTATTATTACTAATTATCGTATTTGAATGAATGTTTGACACAAAATCCTTCTTCAATACATGTAAAATTTTGCATCCTTACACTTTTTTTTGAATGAATATATTTTATTCTTTCAATTGCATATAAATGAATATTTAAAAAATAATAATCTTTGCACTTGTGTAAAATTTTGCATCCTTACACTCATTTTTGAAGGAATATATATTATTCATTCAATTATATGTGAATGAATGTATAACAAAAAATCATTATTGTACTTGAGCTTGTGAACTTTTGTATGTGAATAAATAAAAGCAAAGCATTCTTACATGTATGCATATGGATAAATTAGTGATTCTTGATTGCGTATGTGAATAAATGAACGAATGCATTTTATGTAAAAAACAATACAACGTCTATGCTCAGCAGATAACAGGACCTCGTATGCAAGAGAGAAAAGAAGATAGTATGGAGAATCAAAAAATTTGATTACTGTAAAACTGATACAATAGATGGCGCTGCCTCCCAACTGTGCACTGCTATGAGAGAAGCTTCGATGGTGTGCTAGAAACAATAGAGGACGGAGGGTGGATGCTAAGGAATCAGGGTTGGTGTAGCCAGTGATGAAATAGGCTTCACGAGCTTGCTCTTATATAGCCACCAGTCATAGTTGGTTAGACCCAATTGGGTGACCGACCCAGTCCGCCCAAAACGGCCGACTGATCGGTCCCAAAATAGACCACCGACCACACGATAGAACCGTGGTGCAAAATAGAACAACTACCTATAGTATCCGTTTGGTCCAGAGCCATTTGGGATCATCTGGGACTTCAAACGGGCCCCGCAACCCGAGAGTGGGCTGCCCCAAGAAATGCTCCATCTACCCTCAGTGCGGTCAGTCATGGGATGCCTTCACGCACTTGCATGTAGCCTAGATGGCGGTGTGCCAACTCTATCTAAAGCTGTCCAACCATCAAGCCACACATGGCCCCCATCTGGTCTCCAAACTAGGACCTATCGGATAACTGAGCTACTCAAATGCCATCTCCTCATATAGGGGGCTTACAAGTAGAGTTAGCTAGTTCTTGCATAGTTACACGAGAGTGGAGCATTGATATCTAACATTTTAGAACTTTTTATTCTTACGCTTATACTTTTGAAAGAATATATGATTCTTTCAATTGTTCATGTGAATGGATGCTTTCAATACTATTCTTGCATTTGTGCTTGTGAAATAATTCCAAGTTCCTTTATGTTGACTTTGTGTCAACATAAACTTTGGTAGAATAGAATGTGTGTAGAGTAGCAGCAAAGCTCCACTTGTACTTGCATAAGGCTATAAATAATCTCTCTTAGAAATCCAATTTGCATGTTCTACATGCAAGTTCTACATGTAGAAGCAAGTTCTACATGTAGAAAGAGAATGTGTTACAACTTCTACATATGACTTCTACATGTAGAGAGAGAATGTGTTACAACTTCTACATGTAGAGAGAGAATATGTTACACTTCCTACATGTAGAGAGAGAATGTGTTACACTTCCTACATGCAGAGAGACAAGCTCTCCAACTTGTATAAATACCCCATAATGGAATGAAGCCCACACTCTTTGGGGCATTGTGTTGAGTTCTACTTTGGTATTCCAAGCAATTGCCTCAAGTGTCCATGCTTCCTTGCACTCCACATCCAAAAGCATGTCCTAACCTTGCAACTCCTCCTCCCCTCTCCTCTAACCTTGCAACCCATCCTCTCCTTCTCCTCCTCCCTCCTCTTCCCTTCTCCTCCTCCCTCCTCCTCCACCTCCTCTCTCCTCCTCCCTTTTCCTCCTTCTCCTACCTCCTCCTCGTCCTCCTCCTCCCTCCTCTCTCCTCTCTCCTCTTCCATGCTCTTACACCTTCTTTTTATTTTACTCCTATACTTCCCCTAAACCCTTATTTCCTCAATAATTAAACTCCATGATCCACGAGGGAGACGAGTTCTCCACCATGTACTCTACCATGAACCTTGGATCCTCCTTCTAACCTTGGACTCCTTCTAACCCTGGAACCTTGGAACCTCCTTCTAACCCTGGAACCTCTCTTAAACTCTGGAACCTCTCTCTAAACCTTGGAACCTCCTTCTAAACCTTGGAACTCCTTCTAACCCTAGAACCTCCTTCTAAACCTTGGAGCCTCCTTCTAAACCCTTAAACTCGTCCTAAACCCTGCACACCCCAATGAAGGCAAAAGGCTTCGTTACCTCAATCATGATGATACATGTTCCTTTTACACATGCATGCACTTTGTTTGATGCTTTGTTCTTCCATGTGCCTTAATGCTTTATGTGTGGATGCCATGTTTCGGGCTGGTCATCTCATACACTTGTGCTTTCGGCTTGCTTTTTACATCGATGTTTGCATTCATGCTTTGCTTTTTCATTTGTTGCAAAGGTCTTACCAATTGATTTCTTTCAATATTGGCAGTGTCTAATTGCATACAATGATTCTGATCTGACAAGCGCATAGAGCTTGAAAAGACGATCACTTTTCCTTTTTGGAGCATGTTCGAATTCTTTCTGGATTGCAAGTTACGCCTTGTTGAAGGTTTTGTGAAGAAGAGGGGGCCTTGATGATGTGGCATAGACATTCATATGTTGCTTGCAGAACTGTGCTTGGCAAGGGCTCTGTGCTTACGTGGCCCTATGCCATGTGGCATACTCTTAACTAAATGAGTTAACCCAAAGTTTAAACAAACCTAACCATAAACTTCACTTAACTACACCTATCTGCCACGTGGCATTTCCACTTGGCCAATTACTGACCAAGCCTCACTAACCAAGCCTATCCTTATCTCCACGTCTGGTTGTGGGCAGTCCACTTCTCTCCCTCTGCTGCATCTTCTTCTCGCTCGATGTGATGCTTAGTAAGGTGCTGTGAGGAGCGAGTGTGACTGTGAAGGTGTGTGTTGACGATCATGCAGCATGGGTTGTCGAGCAGCATTAAAGGTAGGGAGCCGTCTTGCTGTGAGCAAGGATCGTTGGAGCTTGGAGGTTGGCAGTCCGTTGAGAGGCTATGTTGGAGATGCATTCACAAGAGGTTGCTGACAGAACTATTGGCTCGTTGTATTGCATGGAACTTGCTCGCCGAACGAACTCTAGCTCTCGCTATTGGAGCGAAGAAGCTGCTCTCCTTAATACACTGGTCGAGCCTCTTGAGAGCTTGCCACTAGCAGTGTTAAGGGAGATCGCTCGTCGGTTGCCTTCGGGTTAGGGAAGGCTTGATTTGCATGGAGCGAGAGCGGGCTGCCGTAGATGAGCCTGGTTGCTACCGTGGGAGTCGGGTCTCTTAAACAGTCTGTTGCCTCATCTTGAGGCTTTTGCTTTGTAGACGTTCCTTGATGCAGAACATTGTTGCGGGAGCGGTTGATGGTCTAGAGTTGATGTGCTAGGCACTTGCCGTGGAGTCACAGTGGGAAAAGCTGCTGGCTATTTGAAGCTGCTATGCACGATCTGACTATGCAAGAGATGGAGTCGTTAAAGCTTGGCCTGTGAGTCGATTGGGACTTCATGAAGCTTGTTGTGGCTGCTGTTTGCAGCTCTGAGTTGTTGTGCAGCTTTGTTGGAGGAGCTCAGCTATGGCGCCGGGCTGCACGTGAGTTGCTTTCTCGTGAGGACGAGTAGGAGTATTGCGAGCTACTATTGGAGATAGTCATTGCTAAAGAAGTCACTCGTGCTCACTGTTTCTCTTAAGCTCTCTCAATGAGTGGAAGTTCCCCAAAACAAACTGAAATTCTCTCCACCATGGAAGATAACGCTTAATCTAAAACTAGAACTAATCTAAGAGAAAACATAAGCTTCCTAAGGTGTGCCTATAATGGATCTAGGAGACTAGACCTAAGCTCTGATACCATAACAAAGTGTGGATTGTACTAGCCTAATCTATCACTTAATGAGCATAAAGATCACGGAGAATCAAACCAAATACGGAAAGCCATGGGGAGAGAGACGGTAAGTATGAAACACTCAATCTATTCCAAAATGTGCTATATCAACAATACATGATAGGCCTCTTATATAGAGAGTGCCCTTTGAATAGTCAACACTTGTGGGATCCTCTCATCCACATCTCTCCTTGTGGATATCCTCAATCCACATCTCCACATCATGTAGTCCACATCCTAGGGTGGCTACTTTAATTCTTTCCTATACCATACCTTAGCCTTTTAATCTATGTGCTCATGGCACCATATCTCAACATCCTCACCAAGGGCACACTTATCCATAGAGACGGCATATTGCTTCGCACAATCCTTGACCATCGCCTCAAGGAAGCAGCACAATTCCTATCCACAATCATGGGGGTTAAGTGCAGCAAGAATCGCTCCCTTCCACTCCGCACATTTGTTTTGCTGAGTAGGAAGCTAAAACAAGACTAGGTCCAGCACTTTGTCATCTTCTTTACAAAGAAACTCGATGGTTCTTCAGGCCAAAAATGTAAAATTCCACACTTATCGACTATAATCATCAAAAAAGAACTCCAAGAAAGAGAAATGACTCTGCCCCATGACTCTGCCCTAGTCACCAAAACCAATTGAGGAGTTGGACATACCCTTCTCACCAGTATTGGAGCTATCACCAACTTCTCCTACTATCACATTGATAAGTGCAGATGCCTTAGCAGAAATACCTATTCTAGGTCGGGATTGCGGAATCGCCCCACAAGATGCTACAGCTCAGTGCACAACTGCATCCAATATGTCTCCACCAATAGCAGCAACCAGAGCTCGAGACAAGATCGGCGCTCAAACCTGAGGAAAGATTGATACCAAAGCATAAGGCTACATCAGCTCTCGAACCACCCATCGACGCCATGCCAGTCGATGAGCCATAAGTGGAGCTAGTGTCAGATCAATCGTATGACTATCGTACACAAGTGACTGAAATGCCATTGGAACAACCTCCCCCAAGTATCAGTGTATCCATGCAACTGTATCTGAACCCCAGCCTCATTAAATAGTCCATACTGCAATGTGGACTTCACATACCTGAGTATGCATCTAGCCGCATCCAAATGCGGTTTCCTTGGAGCTTGCATAAACTGACTTACCAACCCAACAGCATAGCTCAAATCTGGCCTGGTAATAGTCATGTAAATCAAACTTCCTACTATGCGTCTGTACATAGTAGGGTCCTCCAGAAGCTCACCTGCATCTGCGCTCAACTTCACATTCTGCTCCAAAGGAACTGAAATAGGCTTACAGCCTGTCATCCCATATTTGGACAGCATGTCCAGTCCATACTGCCTCTGCAAGAGCTGTATCCCACTTGGTGATCTAATCACCTCAATGCCCAAGAAATAACGCAGCTCTCCCAAATCCTTCATCTCAAACTTCTGCCTCAGTAGCATTTTCACATGAAGGATATCTTCATCACTATCACATGTGATGATCAAATCATCAACATAAATGACCAGCAGCATAATCCCTTTCTCTGTTTTTCTCACATAGAGTGAGAAATCTACCTTGGAAATCTGAAAGCCAATAGTGACAAGATACTGTCCTATCTTGTCAGACCATGCTCTAGGTGCTTGCTTCAAGCCATACAAGGCTTTCTTCAACCTGCAAACAAACTTAGGATGAATAGCATGAACATAACCTGCTGGCTGCTCCATAAAGACCTCTTCTTGCAAATCACCATGCAAGAAGGCATTCTTTACATCCATCTGATGTAAAGACCATCCCTTTGATGCAGCCATAGCAATGGCTGCTCTTACGGTTGCCATCCTTGCAACCAGGCTGAAAGTTTCTTCATAATCAATGCCATATGTCTGTGCATACCCCTTAACAACTAATCTTGCCTTGTATCTATTCACAGAACCATCTGCATTGTGCTTGATCTTATAAACCCACTTACAACCAATTGCATTCTTGCCTTTAGGCAAAGGCACCAATTCCCATGTAGCATTAGCATCCAAGGCATCCATTTCTTCATCCATGGCTTTCTCCCATTTTTCATTTCCCATGGCTTGCTCAAAAGAAGTGGGTTCTGGTTCCTGTATCACTTTGACCATATAGGCATAGTGAATGGCTGTAAATCCATCATATTTCAGCCTATCCACAGGACACCTAACCCTGGTAGACCTGCACAAAATAGGCTCACTTCCAGGTGCTCTCAAAACATCCCTGGTCTTCCTTACTCCAGGTGTAACAACAGAAGGAATACCCAACTCATCATCAATGCTCTGCTCTGAGGCACTGGATTCACCATCCACACAAGAGTGACCTACATTCACATCAAACATGGGCTGATCTACCTTCTCTTTTCCTTTTTGTGATACCTGTGTACCACTCTCTGCATTGCTTTGAGGGGATTCTCCTGATCTCAATCTGCCTGTCCATGGCGAAGTATGTGAACCACTGGTAGAGGACACTCTAGGTCCACTGATATTTTGTGATTGCTGCTGTGCATTGTGTGCAGCATTACCATTTTGTGCATCTACATCAATCATCACATTTACTGGTTTATACCAGTTGCTCATCTCATCAAAAACAACATCTCTGCTCACTGTGAACTTACGTGTAGAAGGGTTATAGCATCTATACCCTTTCTGCTACAGAGAATAACCAATAAAGACGCACTTCTCAGCTTTTGGATCCAACTTGGACCTCAACTCATCTGGCACATGGACATAGGCAATGCAACCAAAAATCTTCAGATGAGAAATATCTGGTTTCCTACCAGTATACATCTCCTCTGGCGTCATGCCATGTATTGCTGCAGTGGGAGTCCTGTTCATTATATAGACTGCTGTAGCAACTGCTTCAGCCCAATAATAAACTAGCAGATCTTTTTCATTTAGCATAGCCCAAGATACCTCTCCAATATGCCTGTTTTTTCTTTCTGCAATTCCATTTTGCTGTGGGGTATGGCTGCATGAATATTGCTGCTTTATACCATGCTCCTGCAAGAACCTTGCAAACTCATTTGAGAGGTACTCTCCCCCTCCATCTGACCTTAGGCATTTTATTTGCAGGCCTGTTTCTTTTTCAACCATAGCTTTGAAAGCTTTGAAGTGCCCAAACACTTCACTTTTCTTTTTCATAAAATACACCCAAAGTTTTCTGCCGAAGTCATCAATAAATGTGACAAAATAGTGATAGCCTCCAATAGATGCAGCTTTTGTAGTCCACACATCAGAGTGGATTAATTCCAATGGCTTTTTACTCTCTTGAACATGCCTAGGAAAAGGTTTCCTTACCTGTTTCCCAAATTGACAGGCTTCACAAACCTTGTGCATTTCTGCAACCTTGAATTTAGGCAATCCTGCAACAATATTTTGGGCTTGCATTGATTTAAGTCGCTGTATATTAACATGACCAATGCGTTTGTGCCAGATATCAATATCTGCAACTACACCGGTCCCATGTGCAAACATTGCTGCACTCAATTCAGGCATGTCCGCATCCAACGTATACATCCTACCCTTCTTCTTTCCTTTTGCTATTAAGCGACCATTATTTTTCATATCCATAACAAAGCATCCATGAGGATTAAATCTGACCTGCAAGCCCTGCTCAACCATTTGACCAACAGAAACCAGGTTCTTGGTGATGTTCGGGACATGAAATACATCAGACAAGTATTTCTTTTTCCCATCCTGCATAGACAAAGGAATTTTGCCAATCTGCACAATAGGATGTGCAGTATCATCACCAGTCTCCACAAATCCTGGCTTTTCCATTTTCCTTGCATCTTGCATCCATTCTGCATGACCTGTCATGTGGTTTGATGCACCTGAGTCAACATACCACACATCATTTTGTTCTTCTGCACTTGTCACAGAATTGGTCATATGCTGCACCATAAAAAGATGCTCATTTCTGTCATCACCCTGCCTGCTAGAAGATGCATAATTGCCTTACTGCAATTTTCCATTCATAATGTCATTCTGCTTTTTGTAGCAGTCCTTAGCCATATGACCCATTTTGCCACAATAGTAGCATTCAACATTGCTGTTTGCATTTTGGCTTCTCTGCCGTCCACCACGGCCTCTTCGGCTCCCCTGCCTCTAGAGTTACCACGTCCTCCTGCATAGGACTGGTTTTCTTGCGTTTGTTGCATATTCTGATTTCTACCACGGCCTGCAGATCAGCCTCCTCTACCTCTACCTCTACCTCTGCCAGCATTTGAGTAGAAGACAGTTTCTTTTGAAGTTCCTGCTGAAGAAGATGCACCCCCATTTCTCTGCTCTTCAGAAATTAGAAGAGCAATCAACTCCTCAAAATCTGGAAATTTTTCACGGACAGCAATGGATGTCCAGAATTGTGCATAATCCTTTCCTAGACCATTCAAGGTCACAGAAACCAAATCATCATCATCCACTGGCGACCCAATGGAAGCAAGTGCAACTGCAATTTTCTTCACTTTCATGTGGTAGTCATTTATGCTCAAATTTTCTCTCTGCACATTGTGCAACTCCTGTTTGAGTTGCATTTTCCTGGCTTGCGTATTTGTGCTATACATTTTTGCCAAAGTATCCCATGCCTCCTTTGGCGTATTTGCATCCTGAATATGCACAATCATGGAGTCCGAAATACTGATAGACAGCCAGTACATAACTTTCCTGGCTCTCTCATGCCATCCTTTGAATGCCTGCATTTCCTGTTGACTGGGAACATTAGGAAGAACAGGTTCTTCTTCATTTCCTGTAATGAATTCCCAATAGCCTTTTCCCATCAAGAAATTCGTCATTCTAAACTTCCATGCCTGGAAGTTGTTCTTGTCAAGCTTTTCAGTGACAATCTGTGAAAGAGAATCAGATGCCATTACAGAACACTGCAAAATATTCTGTCACTGCAAAAAACACAGCTTTTGCCTCACACGGGCAGATCTGCAAAACTGACGAAAGTGGTATTTCACCACACAGTCACTTTTTAGTGATGATTTTGCATCAACAGGCAACAGGCATGAATCTGCAACTCCCAATATCTCTGCACACAGGCATACGATGCAATTTCTGTGGCACCTTTCCACCGACTAGCCGCGCAGTGGTCGCACAGCAAAAAACAGGGCCTTTTTCTGAGTGCCTGCGAAGAACTTCCGTCTCCAAAACGGGCCCCGAAATGACCTCGAATCAGAAAAATAACGTCACTAAGGGCTTTGCCATCTCCCGCAGCATATACTGCGCTCTCGCCACACCGCGAAGGGCGTCTCAATCTGAGACAGTGCACTCTTGCACTTCTGGCTGTGCTACCTGCAGAGATTTGCTCCCAAACTCGAAATAGGAAAGCAACACTGGTCCTCTTACCAGGACACCATGAACTTGGCTTGCTTTCTTGAGCTCCTTACCACGATCAAGGCTCTGATACCATGTGAAGATTGTGGGAGAGAGGGAAGGAGTCTCACTTGCGGCTTTCTCACATGCACAATGGGGGAATACACACGAAGGTGGAGGCTGAAAACAGTTTTCCTCTTCTTAGTTGTGAAAGCCAAAAGAACTTTAGTACAAAGAAATAGAAGAACCCTATATGTGGGTCTCAAACCAAACTCAACTAACTAAGGTGGGATACTAACTGAGCCACGAACTAGTGTAGATAAGGATAGCTATCATCCAGCTATTATTCGTGAGCAGTGTACCAACCGCATTTCCAGCTAACAAGTCGGTGACATAAATACACAACGGTCACCCTGGCATATCGCGAGTGGAGCTCGATATCTCAACAATATCTCTGTTCAAGCAAATGGTGGATATAGGCTACCTGGAAACTATGCAAAAATTGTATGGTGCTAAGGCTTTATAGCAGAATCGACTGGCACACCACAAGTTCCACAGCCACTGAATTAAAGGCATGGCAACCTAGGTATGTGCTCGCAATAAGCCATAACCGGAGGATGGGTAATCAAATGGATCCGGGAGTATGTTGACTCTGTGCCAACATGGACTTAGGTAGAACAGAATTTGTGTGTAGAGTAGCGGCAAAGCTTTGCTTGTACTTGCATAAGGCTAGAAATAATCCCTCTTAGAAATCCAATTTGCATGTTCTACATGCAAGTTTTGCATACAACTCCTACATACAACTTCTACATGCAAGTTCTACATGTAGAAAGAGAATGTGATACAACTTCTACATACGACTTCTACATGTAGAGAGAGAATTTGTTACAACTTCTACATACGACTTCTACATGTAGAGAGAGAATGTGTTACACTTCCTACATTATGAGAGATAATGTGTTACACTTCCTACATGCAAAGAGAGAAGCTCTCCAACTTGTATAAATATCCCATAATGGAATGAAGCCCACAATCTTTGGGGCATAGTGTTGAGTTCTACTTTGGTATTCCAAGCAATCATCTCAAGTGTCCATGCTTCCTTGCACTCCACATCCAAAAGCATGTCCTAACCTTGCAACTCCTCCTCCCCTCTCCTCCAACCTTGCAACCCATCCTCTCCCTCTTCTCCTCCCTCCTTCTCTTTCCTTCTCCTCCTCCCTCCTCCTCCACCTCCTCTCTCCTCCTCCCTTCTCCTCCTCCTCCTCCCTCCTCCTCCTCCTCCTCCTCCCTCCTCTCTCCTCTTTCCCCCATGCTTTGACACCTTTTTCTCCCACTCCTATACTTCCCCTAAACCCTTATTTCCTCAACAGTTAAACTTTACTCTACCTTGAACCTTGGATCCTCCTTCTAACCTTGGACTCCCTCTAGACCTTGGAACCTCCTTCTAACCCTGGAACCTCTCCTAAACTCTGGAACCTCTCTCTAAACCTTGGAACCTCCTTCTAAACCTTGGAACTCCTTCTAACCCTGGAACCTCCTTCTAAACGTTGGAACCTCCTTGTAAACCCTTAGAGTCGTCCTAAACCCTGCAACCCCCAATGAAGGTGAAAGCCTTCATTACCTCAATCATGATGATACATGTTCCTTTTACACATGCATACACTTTGTTTGCTCACCACACTTAAGCCTACGTCTCTCACCGAAACACGACTTGAGGTCCTAAGCTACACATATACTACAAATGACAACCCTAATACATCTGTAAGTGACAAAAAGCATCGGAACCCAATATACTGAGAAAACCGTGCTCTTCCTACGAAAGCAGTAGGAAAGAGCCAACACTTTATTGGTGCATGTAAATGAATCAAATTATTCCTAGATGTATGTGTAGGATTGATCTGATATATGTGAATGATTGTACTTATGCATTTTAGAAATTCTCTTTCTTACACTTCAATTGTGCATTTGTGCTTCTAAAAGACTTCTTGCTTTTGTATTTCTAGAAGAATCTCTCTTTTACACAAGCTCTTACTTAACATTGTTAGATTGTAAAAGATTTTCTCATTTATTTTTTGTAGTAAGGTTAAAAACATGGTGTAGTTCTGCCCAAAAAAAAACATGGTGTACAGTAAGATTTGATCACACGTGACTGAGCTAAGAAAAGTGTCTGCATCAACCAATCAAATAGAATGCAAATATTGTGGGAACAAATTTACTATGGTGCTACTTGGATAAAGCAACATTTCTCGACATTTGGCTCAGACGTTGAGTAATGTCTATGTTCCCCACCTGATGTATTAACTTTTCGTACAAAAAGCGACAAGGATAGTAACTTCTTTTTTATCAAGGATTGATGGAAATGGCAATGTAAGCACTAAGGTGGATGAAAATGATGAGTCAATGGATCCTCTCGACACAAGACGCAAATCACCACATATTGAGAATGAAGAAATACTCGCAAAATAATCAGAGTTTGTGGATTATCCATGCGATGAAAACCTTCTTAAGAAGAGAAAAAGAGCAACTCAATAGAGGCAAGTCGTCTATACTAGGTATAGTCAAACTTTAGGAGGAGGTTGAGATTCATTCCCTAAAGAATTCCGTTGGCTTTAGGGTAAAAACTAAGGAGGGAACAAGATTATGACACTATAGGTCGATGGGTGAATCTTACCCCATTGAGGGAACAAGATTATGACACTGTAGGTCAATGGCATGGTCAATGGATATATTAGCCCTGCTCCCACTGTTAGGGCGAATTAATCAAAGTTGAGGCTCTAAAAATTTAGCCCACCTTTAAGTTTGGGCTAATTAATATAATTTAAAGCTCTAAATATTAGCCTAGCCAGCTTGGGAAAGCCTCTAAATTAGCCCTTGGGCTAAAATTTGCCCCTAATTTTTTCCTTGGTTGGCTTCCTTCAATAATCAAGGGAAGGCTGCAAATGGGGAGATCTTTGGAAATGATTATGGCCATACTATATCAAAGGCTCTTGTTAACCTCCATGATAGGGGCTAAGCTGGTCATCTCTTTTTATCACTAAAGCTCATAACTCACTCATCGATCCAAGAAAGTGTTACCCCTTCCCTGTAGTTTTTTAGTGTATCCACAGTAAAACACATTTTGACCAAGGTATGTTCATTAAACATACCAACCATATTGTTTTCAATTTCTAAGACTTTAGATTCCACGAATCTTATGATATAGAATCTGCTTTGAAAGATGCTTTCGAGCCATCAAAACATTTTCAACACACATGGATAGTCACTGTGATGGTCTTGCATAACATAGATATAGTGTTGATTTTTATTTTGGTGCAAAGTTGACAATGCTAATCTCTTGGGCCATATGTGTGGGTTTATGTGTGCATGACATGCTTGCTTCACTTCTTGTTTTGATTTTGATAATGATGAATTTGGATTAGGAGTGCTTGCTACATTCTCTATAAACCATTTGGCACTATAAACCATTTTGTAATGATAGAAGGCATGTTTGTTTTCTTCTCAAGTACATGGATGGGGTATGTCTCATTTTGATCACTGATTGTATAGATTAACATCAAATAGGTTTGGGAGTCTCTCTTTAATGTGGTACTATATAGGACAATGGTTTAGGCTTACTTGAGTAGATATTACACTATTGCTACATATCCCCAAATCAAGTTTTGTACAAGTTAGTTAATCAAATGTATTTTAATTTAATCATAAAATTAAATTAATCAAATGTATTTTAATTATCACATACAAAAATCAAGAAATAATAATAAACAAAGAAAGAGACTATGAGCATGAAAAAAAAGAAACTTCTTTGTGTTCAATTGCATGCAAATTTTAGAAGACAATTCTATAAAATTATTTTATTTTAGTCAAGTGTGACTATGGCAAAGTATTCCATAGGAGCACACCGAACGAAGCGGGGGTCCTAGTGGATGCTTTGTGGGGTTTAGTTGAGGACGCCTAACTACTTGTGTTTTACCAAGCTAGGTGGTTAGTATTGTGGGATATTCCATGTTAATACTAATGTCGCTAGTGTTACTAGTGTTATTGCAATTGGTTGCAAGGTGTGTATTTTGATGTCTGTATATCAAGCGTACAATTGTGTTGGGATTAGTTGGTGTGATGATTCATCAATTGATCGTAACACCTAACACAATTGGCATCTTGAGTACAGATGATGAGTTGGATAATGAGGAACAGAGGTGGTGAAGGTGATTTGGATTGATCAAAGTATCCATTGGCTGTCAAAGGCCATGGGCCATATTGTAAAGTAATGAATTTTAAGCCGTGGGCTAATTTATTTTATAAATTGTGGATGAGGGCATATTAAGCCTTCTGATATTTTAAGCTTGTGGAGCTATGTTAAGCAATCCCTCTAATTGTGGACAAGGGATGCTTTTGGATGCACTATTATTGGCTCTTTGCTTTTTGGAATTACAATTATAAATACTCTAGATGGGAAGCAAGAGCCACCATCTAGGGGGGGCAGATTGGACCCCATGCAGTGTCGCTCTCTCTTTCTCTTCGTCGGATCCGTGCCATCATTGCCAAACACAGGAAACGTGTGGCACCGAGTTATGAGATCCTAGAGCTGCCCATGATTGGGATTTTTGACATAAGAAGAGTGCAACCCTTTTATTGATTAGCTTTCTGCCTATGCTGATCAATTGGTACTTTTAGTAAATACTTGCTTGGTATTTCATTAGTTTTGGGTCACTTGCAGTCCCTCTGACTGTAAGTACCTTTAGTAGCTCTTAGCCTTCAGCTTATTTATTTTGTTGTTCTCTTTGATGAGACAACACTAGTAGATGTATCAACTGTTTTAGTCTCATAGGCCGTTTGGCCTTTTAGAGACTAATATATATCTATCTATCTATCTTCTCTCCCCCACTTGTTCCTTGTTCTTGGTTTCTATGGTTTTGGTAAATCTTGAATTTGTGAGCTTGTTTGATTTCAATTTTTGTAACACTAGCTTCACACAATTAAACCTACATGAATTAAATGCATTATTGAAATGAAGATTCATTCTATTTAGTTTTCACATGTCTTGCTCCACTCTGAGTATCTATCAGTGATCACATTGGATTTGTGTGACAATGCATAACATTACCCACAACTTCTTCAAAAAACTTGAATTCTACATTTGGGTATGTAAGTTTGTTAATGTGAGGAAGACACCATGAGTGAATTGACACTAACATCACACATTTCCCAATAGATTGAAAAAAGGTATGAAACGTTTAAGAATCCACACAAATTATTCTACTTTCTACAACCTTGAAAACCTCATTATAGAGTCTAACCTTGCTTAATGGGTTCCTATTGTCCCATTTAACAATCTGCATCAAAAATTGCATCTCCACATTTCTTAAAAAAGGTTGCACACATGCACACATTTCTTGGTCTCTTGAAGATGCATGCTCTCTTTAGCCATATCCCTCTTGAAATGACCACGTGGGTGATTTTATACTCAAGTACAATGTGGTGATGGAAGTAAGATTTGCATGGCAATAAGATTTACTGCATCCAATGGCTCTATCTCAGTCCCCATACTGTCAAGCACCTTACATCTTATGCCAACAGGGCAAAGACAGGGACCACGTGTTATGTCTATAATATTGTGCTTCTACTAAAGGCTCATAGACGTCCTCATATTTGTAGCAAGTTTTAGACAATATTTAGCACACTTCCAACAAACACAACCACATTTCTAGTATAAATAAAATAGCAGAAACATGAGTCACGTTTTAAAAAGCAGGTAAAATAGCATAACTACATGGTCGGCTTGCATGCAAAATAGCACATCATGACTGCACAGTCATTCTAATAGGTGGAACCACCAAAGTGGGTAACCTACACGACCACATGGTCGACTTGCAACTAAGCCCCTACGAAACAACCACAAGGTTGTTCTAATATGCATTGGCTACCAAAGAGCAAGCAGACTGCACGATCACATGGTCTTCTTACATGAAAAAACCCTCCAGCCCAATGTGCTGGCCTGGGTGGCCCATGTAGCTACCTTAAATCTAATCCAAGGACTGTATCATGCTGCCCATTTGGCTGCCCACATGGAAGCTCCATTTCACCCCACATATACAACATACAGAAGCTGTTTTCCAGCTCTTAAGATGCCTGCATCCACATTGCTACTGGAATCTAGTGGTCACCTCCCCAGTTGTGTCAGAATATACAGACAGATTTTGCACAAGCCAACTCCCCATGGTGGAATATTGAGAATCACCAAAGAAGCCCTTACGTACTGGATTCCTGAGGTCCATTTTTTATCAAACTCTTCCTTAGCAGTCAGTGGTTGAGATTGTTGGAGGATGATCCAAGACTTTAGCAAGTGCATTTGGTGATGGAGAAGCAGCCACAAGGATCTCAATATTCAAGTGTATTACTTGGTTGTGGATGGTGCGAGAGCAGTTATAGGTTGAAACAGACCTCAAGAGTATGGCACTTCGATGGAGCCAGAATATATATATATATATACCTTTGTAAGACTATAATATATCCAATCATACAAATTAGAATATACTTGGCTCATGAGAGGACACTTGGATGTACCTAGATTGTCCAAGGTTGCAAGCATGTTCATCATCGAGAAGGGTGGTACCATGGATGGTTCGTACTACTTGGATTATATATGTTTTGAAATGCAGCTAGATCTGGAGAAATAGGAGCTCTGGGATTGAGAACCAAATATTGAGGGCAGCAAGTTGCCTACTCAGTTCCTCAGAGCTTCTCCATGGACGATGAGGGAGCATCTGCATCAACAAATGGAGGTCGAAGAGAAGCCACATGGACATAGAAGGTTGTCATGGGGACAGATGTGAGAGAGAAGAAAGACATATGCCATGCACAAACAATGGTACAAGTATTATCGAATGCACCAAAATAGGCAAACCCTGTTACAAAATATAGTGCACAACCTACCACCATCTAGCAGTGCCTGGATATCGACTGCTGGCACTTCCAGATGCTGCTCTCTACCTTCTTCAGGAATCTCTCAACCTTGTCAACCTGCATGTTCATACAAAGCTTCAGTGGGCTGGAAACTGCCCCACAACCTCCCCTTTCAGCTCTTCTTCCTGCAGAAGATCTGCTGCCAGGGAGAGGAGAACACGGACTGAATTAACCAAGCCTTTTTAGCAGGCTATTGCTGCCCTTGGATCTGCCCCATTTGTGGTCCCTTTTGCTGACCATCTGGGGTTCAGCTGCAGCCAGATACAGGCCCTACTGTGCTGTCCGCAGGGCAGCCACAGCAATAGCCTCTTTCACGTTCTTCTCTCTATCAGTTCAGCCCCTGTGGCCTGCTTGTTCTAAGCCCAGTGGCATCTCTCAATCCATCCTCTGCTGCAGGTCAATCCCCTCCATAGTCATCCTCATTTGGGGGCTCACAGTGGGGAATTGACTACTAACCAGCACATGAATTGGGATGAGAGGACTGTCATGTGGGCATATCTAGAGGATGCCACGTGGTCAGATCTGAGTGGACAATAAAGATTTAGGGTTCTGAAGAGGCAACAGCAAGTGTGGCTGTCATGTGAGCAGCAAGGACCATGATAGCAAGATCATTCGTTGGGTAGTCAAGGCGACCGAGTTTTTCCAATGCTACTGAATGTGTGGTGACACAGATGCACATGCTAGGCATGGAAATGAGTTCGATATCAGCTCAAGTTTTGAGCACTGTCATCAGGAGATGGAAAAAGCATGAATGATGGAAAATGCTAGGGAGTACAACAAGTAACCGGAGGAATTCACCTAAAATCAGGGCAAGTGCCCAATGTGTTACAAGGGCAGTAAATTGATTTTTTGGGGACTGACATGTTTTCTGAATCATGACTGTCCAACGGCTGGAAACAGGTACGAGTACGTAGACCAAGCATCTCACCTTGTAGTAAACCAGTTGGAGTGCACGTGGGGGCTAGTATTGGCACAAAGCATTCATGATTTACAGTTGTCTTCTCTATATATTCAGCTCTGCAAATACTCCATACTCCATATTTTATGTTAAAGGGGCATGCATGTAGATAAAAGGGGACAACTGTAGGGGAATATGTGAGCCACTACCATAAGGAGGCGGCGATATCAACATAGTTACTGCTACTTGAGGTAAGGTGGGCATGGAAACATGATTAATCTAGGAAAATGAACGTTCATAGACACCATTGTGAGCCCCATTATAAGGGGATAAGAAAGAATCCAGACTCGTCAGGGTCAAATAGTGCACCAGTGACAAAAGCATCCTGAAGTCACCGAGCCAGTGAGGTCTTTCTAAGAAACATGTTTCTTACAGTAGAGGCTCAAGTATTAGGCTAAAACTTGTGATTTGGTTTTGTGCAATGGACAGAGTCCGTGAGTGCCACACTCTTGCAGGGCCAATAGACTCAACTAGGCTCACCATGGCACAAGCACCTCTCTTGTAACGCCAGCCCTCAGGAGGCATGCCATTCCTTGAAAAATCCAAAGCTATTGCAAGCACAAAGCATCTCTTCCACTTGCCGTACTTGTCTCCAGCCTTTTAGCTCACTAATAACGTAAATGCACAGGCCCTTGCAGCTTCTTTAATATCTGCATGGCTGGTGACTGGTTGCACTAAGGGTCCAGGCTCTCATAGAGTAAAAGCTCAAGAAAAGGCATTTGTGACTGGACTGCAGGGTGCTAATGCAGCAGCTTCCTGGACTGGCATACTCTTGTAGTAGACATGTAACAAAATGAACCTCATGTTGCAGCTGCTAAATTATCGGCCAGGGAATACAGCCTGTTGGCTTGCAGAGCTGGGATTACTGCTCCTTCTCGGTAACATTGATTATACAGTGGGATTCAGTTAATGTATTTCGCCTGGTTATAGGGGAAAATAAAGCTGTTGTAAATGCAATCTTTCGAAGCTTCACATATTTATGATGTAAAGAGAGTATTATGTGCTCGTGCCAAGTATATTTATGCCATTGTTCATTTAAAAGCCTATTTTCATTTAGGATCTTTTTGTTTCTATTGAGAAACTTAATGCATTATTGTTTTAGTTACATATATAGAATGGATTAGAGACCAAAGCCTTGAGTTGATGTGTTTCGCATCATTCTCAGGGGGTGCAAATATTTACAAGTGCTGATAGGATTTACAAGGACAAGTGATAAGGATACAAAATTGGGCATATTTACAAGAGGGGTGTGATAGATGATCCAAACTTAGATGGGACATATACAAAATCACAGCCTCTTTGCATGTGCATGTGGGCATGTGCATGCACATGGGTAGATAAGTACATACACAGGTGGATATATTGGATACATACAGATAGAGATAAAAGGTAAAGGTACCATCAGGTTCCATCTATAATGTATTTCTTCCATATGAATGCTATTTCTTCTAACATCAGCCAAAGGCTTGACTGCCCAAGAATAACAATAACATCCTTTGAAAAAGGAGATGGACTCCCACCTTTGCCTCAGACTACATCTTTTACAAGGCCTGATAGAAAGGCACTTCCAACATCACATGCACAGTAAATCTTTGCTTTGGCATAAAGGCTTATGCAACCATATTCTTTACGAGTTCTCAACAGGTTACTCCTACATTACCCTGAAGATAATCTTCCTTCTCTTAGTGTTTCTCCAGTTTATGTAAGTTTCTGTGAGCCGAAGGGTTTCTACCCTCAACTTTATTCTTAAAGAGAACTGTGTTGAGCACTTGAATACCTTGTATGAATTGACAAATATAATCTTGTAGCATACCTTGCCAGTCAAACCTATGAGGCAGATTTAGCTGTACCCATTCTTTTAAAAATCGTGAAGAATTGTTTGCCAGAATCTCACACATGTTTTATCCAGATACTATATGATAAGTTTATTAGACATTGGATATATAATCATTGGATCCATTCTACAATAAAAATCCTCTTAGAGCCCAAGTGCAATGGGTTGGCTTTGAGCATAGTGCTCGCAGCCTCTGGAGAATCAAAGACCACCTGCAAGAAAGCACGTCCCAACAAAGCAACATCTTTAAGGCGTAGGACGAGGTTCGAGGGTAAAGCCACAAGCATACAGTCCTGAGAAGGATGGGATCCATAAATGCCAGCGAAGAGGGTGGTGGAACACTCCAATTCCACATCTTTTTGGAGCTGAAGCAACTCGTCTTTGAAAAAGTGCATGTTCTTGCAGCAGATACAAGCAGACGGGGATTGACAGCCGCCATTCGTCAATCGAGGTTGAGAGGCCGACACAAACTAAAATAAAAGCTCTGTCTGTCTCGGGTCTAGAGGAAGGGGAAAAAGATAAGAAAGGAAGGCCCAGAGCGCGGAGGAAAGTGAGCAGGCGCGGGAGGGCTGACAGGAGAAAGAGAGGGAAGAGCAAGCAAGCCAAACTACCCACAATATTGATATTGGAAATTGTGTTAAGTAGATAAAGGCCTTGATTTTTTTGAAAGCAGAATATGAAAGCGATACAAGAGTGCACCAATGCCATTCGCCATTTCAAGGACCACATGCAAGAGGCCCCCATATTGACATGAACATCACTCTAATGACTCTGCAAAATTTGTGACAGTGTGGGGAGAGCCTGAAGCGGATACTTTCAACAAGTTGGGATACTCTCGAGCATTTTCTTGGCAGAGACCTGTAAACAACCGCGAGATGTCAAGCATCGTGGGTCGATTGGCGGGTAGATCTTGAGTGCACAAGAGTCCCAATTGTGCCAAGTGTAAGGTGACTTCTGTAGAGAGCCCAGGAGTATTGAAAATGTCGAGCACATTGTGTGGGTGGGCTGACCGTACCCAAGACACAAGGCTGTAATGCTCCTCTAGTATTTCATGGCAAGTTGGTTTTTTTTCGGTTAGGACCTCGAGCATGAGTACTCCAAAGCTGTAAACGTCCCCCTTGGTACTTGGGTTTGGTTTGTATCCATACTCTGTCAAAATGCAATCAAAAAAATGTTACAGGAGACAGATGCTACCTTGGCAACGAAAAACACGAGAATATAAACGATTGCCTCAATTTACACTTGGAAGAGGCAAAAGAGACTCTCGGCTTGAAGCTGTGGGATGCAGTCCGGGATGCAAGGTTTGTGGGAGTGAAGCAAGACAAGGAAAGTAGCATGCGACTTGCATGTAATTGAAAAAAGGAAAGAAGAAAATACAAACAACTTAAACACAAGGTGCATGGTGCCACATGGTAGGGCCATATAGCGAAGATCCAACAATGTGGCAATATTCCTCTCATTTGTGAGGGGGTTACACACCAAATGCAAAGGAGGCTAAGCTCATTTATTGTGTGCTTGTGCGAATGGCTTATGTGGTGTAGGTTATTTGATTTTTGATTGGAGGTCTTGGGTTCAAGGCCCATTGTCAGAATTTGGGCACCCTTTGGTAGGGGGATGGTGGCTGCCCGAGACCTCGGGCGCCCCCCTTTCAGCCCCCTTTTTGCAAGCCAAATCAACGATTGCCACATGGCGAACACGTCAGCCCACGCCCCTTTCCAATGTTGGGTGGACGCTGGTGTGTAACCACCCTCATTTACTAAACTCAAAATGTTGATCTACTAATAAGATACGTAGAGATTCGCATCCACACTCGAACCTAATATTTGAGTGACTCCTAAAATTGGAATGCACCCCTCTCCCCTAGATCTCAAGCCCCAAGTTTATATATGAGTGCTCTGCAGAATACCAAGTGGAAGAGAGAGGGAAAGGGAGAGACCTGGGGGAATGTAGCCGAGGGATCCTCTGAGCAAAATGGATGCGGACTCTTGGGAAGAGCTGCCATTCAGGAGCTTTGCAATGCCAAAGTCAGAAATGTGAGCTTCCAATTCTGCATCCAAGAGTATATTCTCAGGCTTAATGTCGCAATGCACAATGGAGCCCTCAGGATGGTGGTGGTGAAGGTATACCAATCCCAAAGCTACTCCATGGAGTATTTTAAGCTTTTGCTGTCCTGAAAGTTGATGTCTCCCTTGAAGATACTTGTCTAGACTTCCATTAGACATGAGCTCCAAGATGATTGCCTTCACCTCCACGTTGAAGCAACATCCCAAGACTCTTGCCACATTCCTGTGCCTCACCTTCGCCAATACCTCAACCTCTCTCTTGAAGCTAGCCGCTGCCTCTATGGCTTTCTCCTTGTCAAGCACTTTGGCCGCCACTATTTTCCCTCCTGGTAGAATACCTTTGTAGACCGTGCCAACACCCCCTTTGCCCAGAACATTCCCTTCACTGAAACATCCCGTTGCTTCGCTCAGCTCGTCTGCCGTCACATTCAATAGCCTCCCCGCTCGATCCATGTTGGGCATTTGTAAAGCAGGTTCTTCGCCTCGCCTCTTCAGCTTCATGCAGTACCGCCGACTCCAAAGCGTTCCCACCACAAGCATTGCAACCAAGGCTACAATCGTGCCTGCTACAGCTCCAAGCTTACGCTTCCGATTTGAATGGGTATCATGTAGCTGATTCTGTGGACTCGAGTCGCAGATTCGGTGCACAATTTGTCCGCATAGCCCCGGGTTCCCTGTCAACTTTGTAACGGACGTTTTGTTATAGGGTGCTAAATCGGGAACGATGCCCATAAAGTCGTTATCAGAAAGATCGAGGTGAATTAAACTGCCAAGCTTGTGTAAGCTACGTGGTAAATTGCCTTCGAGCCGGTTCCTGGACAGATCCAAACTGATCAACCCAAAACAACTACTGAGACTAGGAGGAATGTTCCCCGAAAGCATATTGTTCGACAAATTTAAGAGCTCCAGCTGTTTGAGCGTCCCCCAAAGGTCAGGTATACGACCAGTTAGAGCGTTTTGGGATAGATTGAGGGCGATGAGCCCATCGAGGGCTCTCAAGCTCTGCGGAAAGGCACCTGACGAGCACGAAGGCTAGTTGAAAAATGCAACAAACGACAAAACGACGATTTGGTATTCCGCCTACAAAATAAGACAGAGCATACGAGAGAATTTCCGGCAAAAGCAGGAGAATGGAGAAACCTCACCTGAAAGGTTGTTCCGGGAAAGGTCTAGATGCAGCAACTGGGGTGAGGTCAAGAAGGGATCGGGAATGCTTCCTTGGAACATGTTTTCTGAGAGCACTACCGTCACGAGAGTGTTGAGTTGAGCAAGCGAACGAGGAAGAGGTCCAGATACAAAATTGTGCTGAAGATGCAGCTCAACGAGGCTGGTATGGAGGTGGAAGGCGTCGGGAATGTCCCCATGGAAATGGTTGAAACTGAGATCAAGGAGTGTCAGGTTGGAAAGCTCCTGGAGAACATCAAGCCTCCCAGTGAGATGGTTGGATCGGAGGTACAGAACTTGCAAATCCGTGCAGTTTGCCAGAGAATTGGGCAGTCCATCCGTCAATCTATTGTTCGCAAGGGAAATTCTTTCGACTGTACGCAGCAATCCGAGCTCAATTGGGATCTGTCCCGAGAGTTGATTTCCTCCAAGTTCAAGGAAATACAAAGACGAGCAATTCCCCAAAGTCACTGGGATATTGCCACTCAATGTGTTTCCCCAAAGCAGTAGCATCTGTAGTCTCTGAAGCATGCCCAATTCTACCGGAATGTGTCCTGAGAGCTCGTTCGAGGCCAGCTCTATCCCCGTCAACCTCGAGCAGTTGCCCAAAATCACTGGAATAACACCCGTCAATCTGTTTCCCCAGACGTAAAACCTTTCTATGCTACTACTCAGCATGCCGATCAGCTCAACGGGAATCTCCCCTGAGAGTTGATTTACGGAAAGTCCCAGGCTCTTGAGAGCAGAGCAATTGCCCAACGTCTTTGGGATTGCACCCGTCAATCTGTTTTCCAAAATGCCAAGCGTTTCCAGTTTTCCAAGCATGCCGAGCTCAAGAGGAATCTGTCCTGAGAGCTGATTTTGGCCAAGTTGGATGTCAATCAAAGAGGAGCAATTGCCCAAGGTCGCTGGGATAAAACCCATCAAACTGTTTCCCCAAAGGAAGAGCATCTCGAGTCTGTTGAGCAAGCCAAGCTCCAATGGAATCTGGCCCAAGAGATGGTTGAAGCTCAAGTCGAGTCGTATCAAACTCGAACAATTGGCTAAAGTGACCGGAATAAAATCGGTCAAACCATTTCTGGAAACAGAAAGCTCCTCCAGTCTCTCCAGCATCCCCAATTCACTCGGAATGTGTCCCGACAGCTCGTTCGAGCCCAGATAGAATTCTATCAACCCAGAACAGTTGGCCAAGCTCACTGGTATAACACCTATCAATCTATTTCCCCACAGGGACAGAATCTCTAGCCTCTTGAGCATCCCCAAATCAAACGGAATTTGTCCTGAGAGCTGGTTGGAGCTAAGGTCAAGAAACTCTAGTCTACTCAGCATGCCGAATCCAAGAGGGATACTCCCGTTGAGGTTGTTGAAAGAGATATTGATATATCGTAAGGTGGTGCAATTGGTAAGTTGAGGGGGAATGGGGCCAGAGAAAGCATTCAAGGAAAGGTCAAGAGTATCAAGGGAGCTAAGGTAGCAAAGGGAGGAAGGCAAGGAACCTTGAAGCGTCCAGTTAGACAAGAGAAGAGCGGTCACAAGGCCATGAAGATGGTCTGTATGACTACAAACCACACCATTCCAAGGAGCACATGAAGAAGAAGACGACGAACAACAAGAGGTGGTGGTGGTGTTGGGAAGCCATGTTGCTAGGGCATGGAAGGGGTCTTTCACAATAGAATTCTTGAATTCTAGCAACATGGTCGCCTCTTCGGGTGTTGGCACACATCCTCTCACCATCTCACAACAATGCATCAATATTATCGATGCCACCACCACCACTCCCCCGACCTTTTGAGAGCACATTCTCTTGTTCCAAGCTACAAAGTTACAAACACCCTCAGAGTGGGAATTATTGAAATCAATGCCTGGCTTTAGGCTACAAAATGGGGAACACACGCCGAAGCCAATTAAATGGAACCCCTAGGATCACACATATTTCTAGCCGCTTTCTCAGTGGAGGTCTCAATCTATGGCATGAAGCCACTCAATAAAGACAAGATAACAAATCATGCTCACAATTTATTTTGTGGAAAACATCATGATACAATATCACGTAGAAAAAAAAATGTATGCTCAAAATTTAAGAGTATCTTTTGTAGCAAATTTTGAAAACATGTGCATTTCTCAAACACAATGGAGTTTCTACAATGTGCGTATGTGTATGTAAACAGTCATATATCATACTTCTTTTGTGATAGCCATTGTTGGTGTACAAACTGCACTAGCATCTCACACTCTAGTTGTCATTTTCTTCTCTTTATTAACCAGCATTGGAAAATGTCACACTAGATTGGGTCAAGTCTTTCACCTATAGCTAATGCAACAATCAAACACCCCACAATAACAAATCACATTCATATATGTATATGGCCATTGTTGGTGTAAAAATTGCACAAGCATCTCACATTAGTTGTCATTTTCTTGTCTTTATTGAACATCATTAGAAAATTTCACACTACATCAAGTCAATTTTTTGCCTGTAGTTATTGTGGTCGTCAAGCATGCCACAATAACAAATCACACAAAAAGGTGGTAAGGAAAGTCAAAGTTACATTATTGTTATGTGCATTCACGTTGTTTGATTGACAGTCCTTTTAGCTTTCACATCTTATGTAGATTTTGTAAATATTTTGCAATCCTTTTTTAACTTTCCTACAAAAGATATGATTTGACATCACTACATTTTTCAAAATGATATTAAAAATACCAACTCTATGTTTTTAAAGGAAAAGTGCTTTTTAATTCAATTTGTGCACAGTGTTACTTTATACACAATAGTGTAGGCATTGCTCCGTGGTGTTTATAAATGCAAAGGCCTCATTGAGAATTATTGAAGTGCAAATGGAAGTGACACTAGGTCTCCAAAGGGAGGGATAATGTTGCTGTTGATAATGCTAAAGAGAATGGCTCATCAGTCATTCCAATTAAAATGTAGGTGTTGGGATGGAGGCCACAAGTTCCCATAGGGAAGAAAAGTGTGCTCTTGTTGACAATGTTAAGAAGGATGGCTCATCCCTCATCATGATGAAGAGATAGGGTGTTAATATAGGAGAGGTCACACTTATAGAAGAAGGAAAGTTGTTAATATTGGGGAATATAGAATAAGACAATGTGCATCTTGCATATTTTGATGTGTAACCATACCCAAAAGTCCAAAAATCTTTCAAGGATGTATCCAAAAATCGCCCCACGTTACAAATTGCCTTGAAATTCAAGAAAAATATATGGAAACTCTATTGAAATGCCAAGATTTAGCATTGTTTTAAATTTTGCTATTAAAAAAGCTTAAAAGTAGGCAACTTTTGTGCATACTTTTTTCTCCTAAGCAATGTTGTATCACAGTGTTAAATGATAGAAAATGATAATTTCTTATAGTTTTTAAGGATTGCTATAATGTGATAAAATTAAAAGATTAGGCATACTTTCAAAGTCATGAAGGATATCAATACTCCTCAGTCTAGGATTGTGCATTAGCCATGATGGGTCCCCCTATGGCCATTGTGTGTAGAATTGGTAAGCATGTACACATTGTTGCTAATTGTAATCAACATTAGAAATTGGTACTATAGTCAGTCAGGTATTTGGCCTATAGCTAATAAGGGCATTCAAGCACCCTACGATAACATATCACACAATAGATCATGAATATATGACACATCATTGCTCGTATTCTTACCGTTATTCATTGCTCGTATTCTCACCTATTTAAGTATTAAGCATACCTTCTAATTCTGTATATTTTGTATGTCTTGTTGTTTCTATTGAATGGTCCATTGTTGCATATCCTGCTTCACATTTTTGGATTTCTCTTTATGTGGGAACCCTTAAACTAGTTCACCTTCTCTCACATCCATAAAAGTGTTTGGGAAGTTTTGGCACACATGCCTATGGGCTAATCCTCAAGTTCACAAATGGCTCAATTTCAATCGTATTTATCTCACCCAAAGAGGTTGTGATGTCTCTCAAAATAGTTTGAAAGAAAAATAAAGGGCTATGAATTGTAGACATGGATGCCTTGCAAGAGAGTTCTACTGGTATTCATCGAGTTGGATGTTATCCTATCTCAACCATCTTCTATGCCATAGGCCTTATAAGTGAGCATTGTTTTATAGACTTTAATTGCCAAATGACTAAATAGATCAACAAAGATTGTGATTGGAATGCAAATGTTTATTTTGCATATTTTAGTTGCAATTCCTGGCCACAAGGAATGATGTATTTTTGTAAACAATTTGGATCTATAGCTCTCTGTCACATTACCGTCAAGAATTGGCCAATCAATGGTGTTCCAGTTGGGAGAGGGCTGGAGGTCTAGGTTTTTCAACACCCCATTGTGTTGGCCTTGTCCAGTAATTGGTAATAATGATCATAGAAAAAGATACTAGATTGGGCAAGCTACATTGCAGATCTATCTACATATTGCAATTCCCCTATAGATTCATGAATCACATCCATGAATCCTAAAATGCATTCCGTCGGTTGCCATTGCTCATAAGATGAAGGGTATATATCTAAAAAAAAGAAGAAAAATGAGTAACACAAATAAAGGGGGGAAAATATCGAGTTATGCTATACAAACTCTCAAAGAAGTCACTTACAATTTCATCTGTGCTGTGGAAGATACTTTGGATTATCCCAACAAGACAAGCTATTTATGCATGTACACATGCTAAATCCATATTTCAAATTTTGATTTTCCCCCATCCATGATTCTAAAATATTTCACTCTCCCCTTCCAAGATGTCAAAAATGTATTTCCATATTAGATTTTCCTTCTCCTATCAGGTTGCATTAGCACCCAGCTTCCTTTTGAATCAATGTTTGCCAGTGACCTTCAATAGTGATTTTGTTGGCAATTTCTATAGAATGCATAGAAGACACAGGTTGTTGAGGCAAGGGGCTTACATTTATATCTTCATCCTTGCCACTTGATCGACACAACATTTTTTACAAGTTTGGTAATGAGCCATAGAAAACTTAAAGGAGTTTATCTAATCCTAAGGAGTCAAACACCTGACATATTAATAATGCAATCTAAGTCTCGAACACCTAAAAATGCAAAGAAACAAATGGACAATACAAAGAGGAAAAGTTATATCCTAATTTATGGAACCATGATCAACACTCCATTTCATAATCTTATAGCCAAAATAAAAGTTATGTTCTCCTTTATGACAAGAGAGCTAAAGTAAAGTTAGGAGACACCTAGATTTTTATGGCATTTCAAGTTGTCCTCATTAGCTCCTTGTTAGTCTATCAAATACAATCCAACCCAAAACTAAAGCATCTAAAAAAGCAAAAGAAGGCAACATGTTTGGGGCATTTGTAAACTCAAAGAAAAAAGTTGCAAAGGAAAGAGCTCAAGTTAAAACAAGTTGAAAATAAACCTTGTTCCTCGATAGCTTGATCAACACAACATTTCTTATAAGGATGCACGGTGGTGATTTTGTGTTGCCACTAGAAAATTCCAAAACACAATAAAATATTTTCTCCTTTTCCAATTTCCTCAACATAACATTGGCCCTCTTGCCACTGGTTGAGAGCTCTTGACAAATGAATCTCCCTCTCATTTTGGGGCCCCAAAATGAGCTCCCTTTTTCCTAATGTCTCATATGTAAAACGTGGTCTCCTTTGGATGAAGTTGCAGATTAGCGTCCATATATTTCTCTTATCCCCTGTGTCCTAGTGATATCTTCATTAGCCCTCCCTTTATACTGGAACATTGAGGGCTATCACAAAGGGGCGGCTTTATGAACAAGAACATAATCATGCCATGTTTTGTTTAGGTTACAACTAATTTACACTAATCACATATGTAAAAGGTCCTTTCAAAATCCAACACAAGATGAGTGTTGCACAAGCCTAAGGTTCTTCTCCAGATCAACAAAGGAGAGCACACAGGGTTTATGAATCCAAGCTCCAACAAATTCATCATAGTGGCAATATTTCCATACCACTCTCAAATTGCGAGAGTAGTTATGCACTGCCTCCCCCTCCACTTGACTACCACTACATCCTCGAGAGCAAGGATGATGCCGCACTCTTATTCTCGACATGAACGGATTGTTGGTTCATCCACAAAACCATTAAATAAATTTGTTCTGGCTATAATGGTATGTTTAATTGTGGCAGGTATGAGACTTCAGTCACATGTGACCGAATCTTACAGTACACCAAGTTTTAAACTTTGCTACAAACTCATAAACGAGAAAATCTTTTACAATCTTAACAACGTTAAGTAAGAGCTTGCCTAAAACAGAGAGTATTCTAGAAACACAAAAGCAAGAGGTCTTTCAGAAGCACAAATGCACAATGGAAGTGTAAGAAAGAGGATTTCTAAAATGTAATAAGTGTAATCCATTATTCACATATATTAGATCAATCCTACACATACATCTAGGAATAATTTGAGTCATTGACATGCACAAATGAAAGAATTTTGAATTATTTCACAACCTTGTACAAATGCAAGATAATTTTATTGAAATCATTCATTCACATGAATAATTGAAAGAATCATATATTATTTCAAAAGTATAAGTGTAAGAATGAATATATCTAAAGTGCAATCTTTCATTTATTCACATATGCAATCAGGAATTACTAATTCATCCATATGAAAACATGCAAGAATGCTTTGCTTTTATTTATTCGCATATGCAAGTAAAAGAATATCACATTCTTTCACAAACACATGTACAATAATGATTGTGTGTTATACATTCATTCACATATAATTGAAAGAATAATAATATTCCTTCAAAAATGAGTGTAAGAATGCAAAATTTTACGCAAGTGCAAGGATTATTTTGTTTTAAACATCCATTCACATGTAATTGAAAGAATAAAATATATTCATTCGAAAAAAAGTGTAAGGATGCAAAATTTTACATGTATCGAAGAATGAGTTTGTGTCAAACATTCGTTCAATTACAATAATTAGTAATAATAATAATACTAATAATTATATTGGTTAAACATTTATTCACATACAATTGAAAGAATAAAATATATTCATTCAAAAGTAAGTGTAAAAATGCAAATTTTTTCAAAATGCAAATAAAACATTCATTCTCATACAATTAAAAGAATAAAATATATTCATTTAAACCAAGAGTAAAACTGCACACTCTCCTAAAGCATTCACACATTCCTTCAGCTTATAACTTTATTGTGCACAAATTATTTTACACATGGATAAATTTTAATTTATTCACATTTTTCTTTATCTTATAACTTTTACAACACAAATTCTTAGCTTATAGGATTCATTCGCAAAACAAAATATCAAACTTTCATCTGTAAAAGAATCAACCCTAACAATTATATTTCACACAAGTAATCCTAACTCATACCAACAAAAACACATAGTACTTTTTACACAAGAGATCTTAAGAACTCAATCAAGTGATCCTTACAACTCAACTAAATAAGGATATAAATTACTATCCATACAAATTACAATTTATAAAGAGCTCTTAAGGATTTAAACAAGAGATCCTAAGAATTCAAACAAGAGATCCTAAGGACTCAAACAAATAGAATCCATAATTTACACAAAGAGATGTTAAGAATGTACTCGAACTCAAACAAGAGATCCTAAGAACTCAAACAAACAAAAATACCAATTCCTTCCTATTTTAGACCTTAAATATTGCTTAAGAATTATAAGAGGCCTTTCTTGTTTTCTTTTCCTTTTTTGGTCTCTTTTGCTCAGCTAGAGAACCAAGTATGAGATGCCCAAAGTGTAGTTGACTGTCGATTGCCTAGTGATGTGTTAAATTGTGGAAATAATAGGATGTGGAATCATTTCTTCCTCCCATCAAATAATTCAACCAATTTGTCCAAGATTTTTGAATCTTGAATCCAAAATTTTCCACGGGATCTAGTGTGAACACCATATTTGATTTTGATTAGATTTTGGGATGTCAACCGATTATATCCATCCACAACAAGCAATTGTACATCATGAATCAATCAAAAACTACAAAATCAAATGAAAGTTTCTCGATGATAAGCTATTAGAAGTCATGAATATGCTAATTGCAGGCCCTCTGTAGGCATAGAGGAGCTGACTTAAGAAAACTAGAATAGCACATAACCAAATGCGGACGCCTCTCTTGATGGGAAAGATGTTGGGCTTAGTGCAAGGAGAGAGAGATCTAGAAGGTTGACGCTCAGTGGCAAGGGTGAAAAAAATAATAGCCCCTTCATGTATGTAAGGAAACACTTGCAAGGTTGTAGGCCATATGATGTCACTTAGGACTTTGCTAATTTACGTGTGTCAATGACCATGCTTTAGGTGAATGATGCAGGTAATTTTCTGAGGAAAAAATCTTATTATTGATATATATCTATCATTAAAGGTCAATATGACCACTTTGATGAAAGTGGAGCAAAGTGGTGATGCAACAATTGATTCTAGTTCGTGTAAATGTGATGCATTTTGAGACATTGAAAAGAGTGGGTCTCTAAATCTAAGGATAGGTTTTTAAACCCTTTAGATGGAAAAAAAATTGAGTTTCTTCTCTAAAGGTATGTTATATGAGGTCCTTATAAGAGTCTCAAGAGTAATAATAATGTGTGGCTTCCATGTGCTACAAATGGTAGAATGTCGATCACAACACTCAATGCTCGTAAAAAGACCTTTTATTGTTAGTTTTGATTGCCAAATTGAAATTCCCAAAGGATATTTGATTCTAGGTTGAGGCAAGAACCAAATCATAATCAATGCCTACCTTGAGTCTCCATTGTCAAAATTGGCAAAGATGGACTATTCCTCAACCATGGAGAATGATTCAAAGTCTACAAGTAGTGAATCAAAGTTGGAGAATGTCTATAAAATATTCCAAAATGAAATGGAAAAGGTTATTTTTAATGCCCTGAATGCTGATGTCAAATTGCAAAGGTAGCTAATGCAACTGTGCAAAGACTTCGCATACATGTTTTCTTGGACATGTAAGGACCTTAAATGGGTCCATCTATCTAAATGGATTCATAGAATTCACTAAACCCGATGAAAGCCTAGCTTAACAACCATGTCAAAGCTCATAGATAAGCTTCTATCCAATGTGTTATACAAAAATCATAATGTTGCTCAAATCTTTGTGTATCTTTCGAGTGCAGGTGTTCATGGGGTGCTCACGTATAGTGATAGTTCCCAAAAAGAGGTCAATGGTGGTATGAGTGGTCTATGCTAGTATGAGTCTATGCCAACTACAAGGAGTTAAACAAGGTGACTATTCTAGATTCACATCCACTACCCTTCATCGATCAAATATTCGATCACATAGCAAGAAGTATCTTTATAGCTTCATGGATCATTCTAAATGATATAACCAAATAGTGGCTACACTAGAGGACAAGTTGGAAACCACCTTTATATCAGTGTTCAAGGTCTTTGATAGTCAAATAATGCCTTTCAAGTTGTGTAATGCACCCGGAACTTAATGGATGATTCGTTCAAAAACTTCTCTCTGATGAATTAAAAAACTTCATGGTTCATGTAACACTAAAAACCAACACCCTTGAGTCACATATGAAGACTGAGAAAGGTGTTGGTAAAAGTTTGCAATCATTTCCTTTTCCTAAACCCCTAGAAGTGCATGTTCGAATTCCCCTATGGGGTGTCACTTGGACACATGATTAGCATTATAAGGGATAATGGTTGATCCAGAGAAGGTAAAGAGGATTAGAGAGCTCCTTGTACTTAGAATGTCCCTTAGATCTTGAGTTTTTTGGGAGGAGGGGGATATCATAGGTGGTTCATTAGTGATTATTCTACTCGACAATCACCAATTTATTGAAAAACAATGAAGCATTTAACTCTACCAAAGCCAAGGATCGGGGCATTTGAGGAGTTGAAACTTGTGCTATTGAAAAGCTCTTATTTTGGTTTGAATAGATTATAGAAATTATTTCTTCATGGTTATTGTGGTAGGGTCATAGACTATTGCATGTGTTTGGCCTAGAGCCATGACCCAAAGACTTATTATCCTATTGTTTTATGTAGTCGAAAGTTGCTACTTGCTACCTCTCAATATAATTCATTAGAAATGCCTGAAAATTATCTTCTCAACTTAAAAACATCCAGACAAGTTAACGAAGTGGGCTGTGATTCTGGAGGAATTTAACTACGAGCTTCAAAAAAACACACCCAGGCAAGGATTTTGTTGATGTTTTCACCCTTTTCATTAACTCATCATTCAAGAACATCATTTTTGGTCCCAATCTACATGAAAACATCGTCACCATTTTGGTAACCTAAAAACTTTCACTAGTGAAGTGGATAAATAGACTGATGCATATCATAGAGTAGCTTATGCAACCAAGCTACCTCACATGCAGCCATTGCTGCACCCCTGTACTCAACCTCTGTGCTCGACAAGGCAACTGTAGGTTGTTTCTTGCTGCTCCAAGTGATTGCAGCACTCCCAAAAGAGAACACATATCCACTAGTAGATCGTCTATCAGAAATACTACCAGCCCAATCAGCATCAGTGTATCCATGCAGCTGTATCTGAACCCCAGCCTCATAAAATAGTCCATACTGCAATGTGGACTTCACATACCTGAGTATGCGTCTAGCTGCATCCAAATGCAGTTTCCTTGGAGCCTGCATAAACTGACTTACCAATCCAACAGCATAGCTTAAATCTGGCCTGGTAATAGTCATATAAATCAAACTTCCTACTATGCGTCTGTACATAGTAGGGTCTTCTAGAAGCTCACCTGCATCCTTGCTCAGCTTCACATTCTGCTCCAAAGGAACTGAAATAGGCTTACAGCCTGTCATCCCATATTTGGATAGCATGTCCAATCCATACTGCCTCTGCAAGAGTTGTATCCCACTTGGTGATCTAATCATCTCAATGCCCAAGAAATAACGTAGCTCTCCCAAATCCTTCATCTCAAACTTCTGCTTCAATAGCATTTTCACATGAAGGATATCTTCATCACTATCACCTGTGATGATCAAATCATCAACATAGATGGCAAGCAGCATAATACCTTTCTCTGTTTTTCTCACATAGAGTGAGAAATCTGCCTTGGAAATCTGAAAGCCAATACTGACAAGATACTGTCCTATCTTGTCAGAGACCATGCTCTAGGTGCTTGCTTCAAGCCATACAAGGCTTTCTTCAACCTGCAAATAAACTCAGGATGAATAGCATGAACATAACCTGCTGGCTGCTCCATAAAGACCTCTTCTTGCAAATCACCATGCAAGAAGGCATTCTTTACATCCGTCTGATGTAAAGACCATCCCTATGATGCAGCCATAGCAATGACTGCTCTTACAGTTGCCATCCTTGCAACCGGACTGAATGTTTCTTCATAATCAATGCCGTATGTCTGTGCATACCCCTTGACAACTAATCTTGCCTTGTATCTGTTCACAGAACCATCTGCATTGTGCTTGATCTTATAAACCCACTTACAGCCAATTGCATTCTTATCTTTAGGCAAAGACACCAATTCCCATGTAGCATTTGCTTCCAAGGCATCCATTTCTTCATCCATGGCTTTCTCCCATTTTTCATTTCCCATGGCTTGCTCAAAACAAGTGGGTTCTGGTTCCTATATCACTTTGACCATATAGGCATAGTGAATGGCTGTAAATCCATCATATTTCAGCCTATCCACAGGATATCTAACCCTGGTAGACCTGCGCAAAATAGGCTAACTCATCATCAATGCTCTATTCTGAGCCACTGGATTCACCATCCACATACTTTCTAATCTCTAGGTGGGTTTTCCTTTTGTATTACATAAAGGGTATCTAGGTTACTCTTGTGTCACTATCACATATTTTGAAGTGCATACCAAGTATCGTGTCCATCGGGTATGCTTTGGATGGTCGAAGTCGCCATAAATCCTGTTTTGAATCGTGTTATGCACAACCATCAAAAAACACACTTTGGGGTGTGTTACTCAAATTTTCATGTACCCACTGGGAAGGATACTTTGCATGCATGTGAATCCCATCTATGTTGAGGCATGTGCAAAGTATCGTGTCCATCGTAAATTTTTTGGATGGTCGGAGTCACCACAAATCCCATTTTTCACCATCATATGCACAACCATCAAATAACATGCTCTAAGGTGTGTTATTCAAACATGCACATTCCTGATGGGAATATTTATTTGAATGCATTTCAAGCCCACATATGTTGAGATGTGTGCAAAATATCATGCCCATTGGCGGACATGCTTTAGATGGTCAAAGTCGACACAAATCATATTTTTCACCAAGTGTAATGCACACCCATCAAAAAATAGTATCTAAGGTGTGTTATTCCAATTCACACATACCCGATGGGCATGATACTTTGCACATGCAATAATCACATCTATGTTGAGGTGTGTGCAAAGTATTATGACCATCTAATATGCTTTGGATGGTGGAAATTGTCATAAACCCCATTTTTCCCCAAGTGTTATGCACAACCATTAAAATGCATGCTTCGAGGTGTGTTATTTGTAGGAAAACATATCCAATTGGCATGATACTTTGCATTTGTGTCAATACCATCTATTTTGAGGTGCGTGCCAACAAGTATCGTGCCCATCGCATATGGTTTGGATGGTCGAAGTTGCCATAAACCCTATTTTTTACCAAGTGTTATGCACAACCATCAAAAAACACACTCCGAGGTATTTTATTGAAATGCACACATACTTGATGGGAAATATACTTGTCACATGTGGCAATCCCACCTATGGTGAGGTGCATGCAATTTATCATGTCCATCGAATATTCTTTGGATGGTCGAAGTCGTCATAAATCTCGTTTTCACCAAGTGTTATGCACAACCGTTAAAAAATAGTATCTAAGGTCTATTATCTGACCATGCAAATCATATTTGATGAGCACAATACTTTGCACATGTCTTAATGTAGGTGGGATTGATGCATGTGCAAAGTATTGTAGCTATCATATATATACACGTTCGAAGAGGTAGTCGATAGAGTGAGCGAGGAAAAGCGAGCGGGCCCAAAAAAGCGAGCGAGCTTTTCCACAATTTCCTTATCGAGGTATTCAACATAGCTTTGTGGAAACCACTATTTGGGAAAATTGTCGAAAATAAAACTTATGTTACTATGTGTAACTATACCAATATTGCGAATTATAGTCTACCTTAACTTCCAATTGGAGCCATACTCACATTATGCAACAATAGTATGTGCTTTGAAAGAAACCGAATTTCCACTCCAAAGCAGATTCCATTACTGATACAACAATTCTTTTGCATTTGAAATGGGTCTTATTATCAAACTCCTTCAATAATCAAAACAAATGCGTTGCTTGATATGTTGAACTTAGTAACATAAACATCACTTCACCCATATGTGGGGAAAAAAAACTTTCTGTAGACTTCATAGCATGGGATTGCATCAACACTTATGACATTCAAAATGGTTCTTCTTATTAAAAGTGTTATCAACCATGAAAGAAAATGTTTAAAAATAGTTCACCCATATGTTGAAAAACCCAAGTGTCATTTATGACATTCAAAATTGTTCTTGCAACCATCCTATAGTTCCTAGAGATTTTGCCCATACTTCCAACCCCTTCCCTTCAACCACTAAGAGGTATCTAATAGTTTTATAGAACACTTGAGATATCATCACCTCCTAATACAAAACCATTATTACTATTTGTAGAACACTTGAGATATCATCACCTCTTAATACAAGACCATTCTTACTATTTGTAGAACACTTGAGATATCATCACTCCTTCCCTTCAGCCACTAAGAGGTACCTAATACTTTTGTAGAACACTTGAACCATTCTTACTATTTGTAGAACACTTGAGATATCATCACCTTTTAATACAAAACCATTCTTACGGTTTGTATAACACTTGAGATATCATCACCTCTTAATATAAGACCATTCTTAGTATTTGTAGATCACTTTAGATATCATCGTCTCTTAATACAAGACCATTCTTACTATTTGAGAGATTAATGGATTAAAGGTTTGAAGCTCATAGGAGACGAAGGAAGAGAAAGTCAGTTTCGACATGAGGACAATAAAACTAATTGGAATATTTTGACTTATGTATTATACCTTTTTGAAGACTATGAATTTAAGTCAGTTTCAACATTAGGATGATAAAACTAATTAGAATATTTTGACTTATGTATTATATATTTTTGAAGACTATGAATTTTAATGAGGAGAGGCATGCACACTACTTAGTAAATACACTAGTACTACTACTAGCCTACGACTATTAAGCCTAGTAGCACCAGTGTGATTTTGAGCCTTGTATCAGCCTTTTGATAATTTTCTTTCATCTTTAGTGCAATAGAAATTATTCCTTCTATCAGAAGAATCTTGCCAAATTTATTCAAAGTGATGATTTTGTAGTCTACAGCCACTATCCTCTGACTCTCAAAAATATATTAAATGTGAGCACCCATTTATCTTGTTTGATCAACCCTAGACTATGCTGCGATAGGACATTACTAGAACCCAAAAAAAAAGAATTGATATTGCGATGTTCGGTGTGAAATAACCAAATTAAGGATTTAATAAGAAAGAAAACAATCAGAATCAATAGGCTATTCAATGGCTCAAATCTGCACATAAATTATAATGTGCCTCCCAACTCTTATGCATTCCAGCTCCTCATGTTTGACAAGAATGCAAACAATAATGAAATCACATTATCTTTAGTTTCAAAGTAAGCAAAGCACCAAAAATAAATGCAAACGTATTGGATGACGAATAAATAGGTATAGATATAGATAGACCTATATATATGCATTCATAGATATAATGATGATTAAAGTTGGACGGTATAATAATATTATGTGTACTATCATTGGGATTAGGACTACTATTGGTAATATTGTATGTAGTAGTAGGAGAACTACCATTAAGGAGCACTCAAATAAAATTACTAATGGTGGTGATAAAACTACCACTAGTAGTTTGGTAATTACCCCTAACATCTACAACAAATATTTGATGGGTAGCTAGTATTAGGTCAAAAGGTCCCAATTGTGCTATAATAATGGACCAAAAAAGGGAGTGCTATAGCATCACCTAAGGGTCACTTTTTATCCATGAAAGAAACAAGTCGGTGCAACCTAGGTCATACAGATCTAGGTCATGTGGAGTGGTTCGCGTCTCTTTCCTTGATAAAAAAGTTACACTACCTTTGATAGTAACTACAAAGATTGCTGCCATAGTGCCGTAGAGTAGCCCCTAGGTTGCACCATCATCCCTTTTTGCTTTTGAGCCATTAAGTTTGATCCACTGATTTTATGTAGAATTATTCTACTATATGTTCACATGTCCTTAATAGGATCTTGATATAATCCCTTCCATTGTAAGTACTTTTACTTCAAGTTTCACATATCCTTAACAAACCACTAGGCTTCAACACAAATTCATTCTTATGTTTCAAGCCTTAAACTCAAACACCCTTGTAAAAGGGATAATGTATTAAAGCTACATTCAATCCATCAAATCTTTTGAATAACAGTTCTATTGAAAATTCATGTATCATCAATAGGATTTCATCCATTATATGTTCATTCGTCTTTAATAGTATGTCTAAAAATTCATGTATCTTCAATATTATTTCTCTCATGTGTTCCAATATCTTCAAAAGGATACCTTTATTTAATAATGTCCAAACTTGAGCATTGATTTGTATTTATCAAACACAATTTCACTCCACCTATTCTTTAGAATGAAATTTTTTTGCCAAAAGTGGGCCAAATGTAAGGTCTTTCCACATATTCTTAAGAATGAAAATTTTGGCCTTACGTTGGCAAGTCTATGGAATGAGGGTAAGGCCAAAGTCTCTGGTACGGTGCATTAGGTCTTGATTAATTCTTCTTTAGGCTTGAATATTTAATGCATTAACTTCACAACTATTATTTATGCTTGAACTTGTAATGTATTAATTTCATGACTTAGGATTTTATGAAGTTATATCTAACATGTCCCAAATTTAATGGAAATTAATATCCTACATAACACAACAAAGTATCATCATATCCCTTCCCAAAATCAATGCTACCTAGCAACTCTCTTGGCATTTTCACTGCCTTGCATTTGAGTTAGCTATGATGAAGAATGTTGCCTGCCTTTGGAACCTCTTAGAGTTACCGTTAGCATGATCTAATTTCATGTAACCCAAAACTTGAGACTTGGAGATTCCCATATCACACCAGCGGTAGCTATCTTGTCCACTCTCAATGCTAGTAAGATCTAGGCTCCATAGACCGGTAAAAGAAGTCTTTTTTCCCTCCATCTTCTGCAGGCCCCCTGATGAAATAGGATATATTCATCACCCTACGTTTAATGCAATAATTGACACAACTTTTTTGGACTTGACTATGTAGTTTACATCCCAAAATTGGTGCTAAAATTGCAGATTGGGAGATTCCCATATCAC